>NW_009615725.1:0-45780 GCF_000690535.1 Cariama cristata | reverse complement strand
GGAAAGAGGCAAAACACCATAAATCATATTTAGTCTGCTGAAACATCCAAGTGATAAAACATTTGAAAAGACTACTTTATTTATAAAACACATATGGAGACCTTCATCAAGCCAGGAATGAGGTCATTTCTGCCAATTAAGTCTCACTCATTCTGCAGTTGGAAGCAATCAAAACAAAGGCAGAATTATCAATGGCATCTCTATGTGCTGTGGCCCCAGAAAATACCCGTTGTGCCGGGGCTACAGTAAATCACCTCTCACCCTGTGCCGGGAAGGCTGGTGCCCTCAGCTCCCCTGGACCTGGGGGCGGGAAAGGAGGGCTTAGCTTTTTTACCTAATTAATGGGTAGTGTTTTGAACATATCCTATCTAAGTCTTATTTTAAAGCAAAAGGCGGTATTGTAACAAAATGGCAAAGGGATAGCGTTAGCTCCAAGCTCCCATTTGGAATCTGTTTATGTCTGTCCCCACTCCAGCCCCCCCGGTACTCACTGGAGTTGTCAGAGGGGGGTTTTGCCCAGTGCAATTTATCCAGGTCAAGGAAGTTGCTCTCCTTGCCTCTTGTTGAAATATCCCCATTACATGTTATTTGTCCTAGCGGCGACCAAATGGTGAGAACTGCTCTCATGCAAAATAATAAGAGAAGTACTGTGGCTACAAGCTTAATGTGCTTTATTTAATATTAGACACAGAATACCTGCCAGTCAACATTAAAAAAGAGCATGAATTAATTGGATTAATGTAAGGAGTCATAAACAGACAGTAACAGTACTTTGAACTCGTATGCAACTTCATACATAAGTCTGAGGCTTTGGCCACACATTAATGATCCTCCCAACACCTCTGTAATTACTACTATGTTAATTTTAATTAAGAGGAAAGTGAGATATAGAGAGATTTGTTCCATGTGGATGTAGCAAGCCCATTTATCCTTGTATGCTGCTCTAATTCAAATCATTCCTCTGCCATTGCAGAAGCAAATGGCGGAGCCAAGAAATCTGCAAGAGGACTTAGATGCCCAAGCACGAAATTATGATCTTTGAACCTCCCTGACCTTGCAGCGAGCATCTATAAACATCTGTGTTTTCTACATTAAAGTTCTCCAGATGTCTAAAATTCCCCAAAATTCTCTGTTTCTCTCTGAGCACTGTAACTCAGGGTTTATCTCACACAGAAACTGTGTCGGCATCTGCAGAGGAGGTTTCTCCACCCATCACCCGTGCAGCATCCAGCCTGGCAGGCACCCTCACGTGGGACAAGAGCACCCGAAGCTCCAGCCCTAAACCCAGCAGAAGTTTAGGAGCTGTACAGAGACACCCCCTCCTCCGAATGCAGGGGACCCCCTTCCTCTTGTGCATCATGTGGGTGCACCATCGCCAGGCGTGATATTTCATCACCGGAGGTCGGCAGCACCGGGGCAGCTCTCGCAGGACCTGGGGGTGGTCGCAGGGGAGTACCCACGCAGCACACAGCCTGTGCACCCTCCTCCCGTGGCACAAGCAACCAGCACGGGGATGAGGAGCCCTCAGCGGTGCCGTGCCCTGTGAAACACTGCGGTGGCAGGGGCGCGGGTGTCTCCACCCCAGCCCTGGTCTTTCCTTCACCTCTGGAAGCTGCGGACACGTCCCAGCAGGTTGGTGTTTTTAACTCTTGGGGAAACACTGGGGCCAGGTGATGAAAGCTGTTCCTGTAAGGCGGAGCTGTGACCCAAGGACGACGCACGATTCCTGCTCCTGGTGTGCAAGTGAACGGCCGCCAAGGACAGCGTGTCCTTCCTTCACCGCTCACCCGGGCTTTCCTCCTGCCTGGCCTTAGCGTGCCCTTGTCAGGCTCAGGGTACCACCTCATCCCGGGCATCGCTTTGCTGCGGTCCAGCGTTTCACCAAGGCTCTCGTGCAAGCAGGGGACGCTGGTAGCTGCTGCACCGCTCCACGGCTCCAGCAGCAGCAGGACTGGTGTTTCGTAGTGCTTTACACTGGTAAAAACAGAGACGTAAACCAGGGCATACAAAGTGGTAACGTCAGTAACAGAGACCTTGCTATATCCATATCAGATGTGCTCCTTCAGTTATACATTAGCTGCAGAAAAATCTGCTTTACTTCTAAGCTGAAGGCTCAGGAATGAAAAGACGAGGTATAAACACCTTCCTCTCACTAATGGAGGAGGAGTTCAAGACCTTCGAGCCAAATTCACAGTTTTCTGAGGCCTGATTCAAATCTTTTTATTATTTCTAGAGCTGGCAATAATTTTAATGGTCAATTTGAATAGACAGAGAGGGTGCTTCACTACAGTCTTGCAAATGGTGGGTACTTGCATCCTTAAAAAGTAACTCTTGATTTATCCGAGCACACAACTGGTTGGCACTACACCAAAATAACATCAAATCAGTTCAGTGGGTGACTCGGGTTGTTACCATTAAGCAGATCATATCTCTCTGTAAGTAGATTTGTAGCAGAATTGTACACCTGCTTTTCAGAAATGCTAGTGACTCAGGAGGGTAGAGGATCTGAGTATCATTAGAGTAGAAGAGGATTTTTAAAAAAAAATTAAAAATCATGGTAACTCACTGAAAGGAAACTGTTCTCCTGAATCATATCATATTGGTCAAAAGAGCTGTCAGAAAGTGTAGGTCCAAGGTGGAAGCTGGTTCCCAGTCAGAGCCATTCCCAGTCCAGGCAGGGACATGTCTGTGCCCAACCGCATACAACGACGAAAGGAAATACAGAAAGATTAACTGAGACACTAATTCCATTTTAATTAAATGCTTTATATCAACATCTATTTCACTTACAATAGGTAATTTCCTATTTCCAGGTACATTTTAAGTCTTACTTAAGCTTCGTTTGTGAGGTGTTTTTACTGATGTATTTAACAGTGGATTTACATTGCTTTTTGTTCCATTGTAATCCCCAATCCAGATCGAAGAGATACTTTTACGCAGATGCATAAGTTTACAGAGAGCAGCAGCAGAATGGATGAAGCTGTGCTTGTGCTCTGTTGCATTAGGACACTGGTACAGGAAAGGTTTTAGTCTCTCTTCTGAATTTCTCCTTATTTCAAATTAATGGTGAAATTGTGAATTTGGGGTCGCACTAAGGCTCGCTGTGAGTTTCAGCTCAGCCAAAGCCGCTGCCACTCAGTGTCACCAGGATCACAAAGACCTGCTCGCAATAACGCTAGAACAAAGTCAAGGGGGGAAAAAAATTAAAAATGGAAGGGGTTGGTGCTCAGCAGCAACCCTTGAACCCTGTGTTTACGGGAGATCTCAGAACACCCTTTCCTTCTGCCTACCTGGCAAAACCTCCTGCTGCCTGCTCATACCGTCCCAGAATGGATTGATAGAAATTCTGCTTCTAGGCAAAGAAGAGGACAGTTGGAAAGTCACTCCCATTGATCTTAAATGTTTGAACCAGGTGCACTTACAAAAAAAAAAAAAAAAAGGTTGCTATTCATTACTGTATTACTGCAATTGTTTGTTCTGTAATTAGTGATGATAGGTAAGCAAGCTGGAAGTAAAGCAAATAAGAAGTTAGTAAATGGAGCAGCATTCCAAGTGTAGAAAAGCAGCAAAATAAGACCTGAAAATGACACTGTAAGTGTACGCTAATCTCTGCTCAGTTATTATTTCATTAGCACCTGACTTTCAGTTGGAGGGCTTTCTGCCTGAGCGTAGCAAGGGGATGGAGCTCCAAAAATCAGCTCCGGGCTCAGGTGTGCAGCAAACCACACCAGGGCATCACTCAGCAGGTTCTCAGTTGATGGATTAAAACGACAGAGAGGTCTTACCCCAAGTCACATGGCCAACGGAAAGCAGAGCGGCTTCCACCGACCGTCATGCCCAGAGATAGTGCTGGCATTGCTGAAGCTCTTGAAACAGATTTGCTGTTTAAAGAGGGGGAAGGGTTTTCCTGGGGCAGTTTTCGCTGAGAGACTGAAGGTTTTTCAAGCAAACAGATCAGTTTAAAAGCCCATTTCCATCGCAGATTGCGTAATGTTTGAAAGTCTAAAACTTCAGATATGCAGAGGGCTGTCTGACATTTTATGGGGCAAAAGAGTAACAAAAGGAGAAAAAACAGCTTGGCTGCATTTAGGAAAATATTATCTAGCAGGAGGAACCGTGGTTGAAGCCTGTACTCCTGCCTTCACCTGGCTGGTGGCCTCTTCTGATCTTACCTGGGATCGAAAGCTAACCATGCCCACCTCTCACCCTGCTCACGGCAGTCCAGCTCTCACCTCCTCAGCAGACCAGCAGCCAGAATGGAGATGAGGGTTGGAAGAATATTCTTCCTTAAAAAAAAACCAAACCAAAACATGCTTTGGAGTTTTGAAAGCACCGTGTTACGCATGCTGCCATGCCACTGTGTAATCATACCACCACACCGTGCCCATGCCTTCCTTTGTGTTACTGCACTCGTGTTTCATTCTCAACCATATTGCACATTCTTTGGGGAGGAGATGCAGGTCAGTTGTCAAAATTCGGCACTGCAAGATGCAGAGAGGTACTTGAATGATTTGAAGACAGTCTAGAGGGGGGACTTTTACAAATACTGGTTTCCTATCAATTTTAACTCCATCCTAAGCACACATATCCCATTACCTAGAATGCATTTCAATAGATGGCAAGTTTCTAATAGAGTTTTTTAAAATCTCCATATCTTATCTTCATCTTGAAATACTTTAACAACTTCACACCTAGTCAACTCAAGCCCTGAGGCTTCTCAAGGGCGAGGACTGCACCCTGATACCTCATCGTTGCTCGGAGCTGAACAATGGAGAGGTTCAACCTATGGAGAAACCTGCATTGGGCAACCACACCACCCAACAGAGGTCACGGCACCCACACGCCTCCACCACCCGTGGTCATCAGAAGAAGACACAGTGCTCTGAGCAGCACAGGGCACAGGAAAACTCATTGGGAATGGGAGTTTTCACAAGATTTGGCTTTCTTTCTCCTTTATTCTTGTCTCCAGCAGGCCACAGTCCCCAGTGGGCTCCAGCACCCAGCTTAACAGTGACAGCTATTCTGGGGTTCAGCCACTTGCTCTGTTAAGGCTTGAAGAGGAGTTTCTCCTCGGTAATTACTCATAGCAAATACAATCTCTGCAGAGTCAGCTTTGTCAGTGACAGTCCTGAAGGGTTGTCAGCCCCTCCTAGGTCACCTGGTGCACAAAGCATCATAACACATGATATAATATGTCATTTTAAAAAGAAAAAAACATCCAAGGCCCTGGCTCTATTGTGGGGACCTTGTAATTAAATAACTTCAAATGAGAGGCCTAGGAATATCACACAAAGACCTGAAAAAAGCCCAACAAAGTGATAAGATCACTTATTAGTGCCAAACTTCTGATTTAATTATATATTCCTGGAACCTTGTTCTCAAGGGAACTACTTACACAACCACACAGTGAAACAAAAGAAGGGATTAAAACCTGTGGGAGAGAAGCTGGAGAATTTGCTCCCGATTCACAAAGAAAAGTCTCCGCACATCTGACCGAGGACAACTCCAAGATTAAAGAACCGAGGGGGCTAAAAGAAAAAGATTTTCTTCTTTTTTTAATGATGGGGGAGGGGTGATAAAATACACCTGAAATAGAGAGTCTGACACAGCACATCTCTCATTAGGAGAGTTAATATTCACGCTGGGGACAGGGTGCACCCAAAGGGCAGTGTCCCCTTGAATCATCATCTTTCAACTGTGCTTTTATTTTTAGGCAAGAACCTTTAGAGTTTAACTGTCTCCATGCTTTGATTTATCTCAAATGCCAGGTTCAAGCTGGCTGGACACAGAAGGCTGAGTTAGAACTAGCTCAGCTCATGGGAGGGTGATGCAAGGGAGAAAAATGCTTTACTGCGTATTTTGTGACCAGATCTTTGGGCTGTTGGCAGTGTCTGAGGAGAAGAGTCCCCACCTCTGCTGTCACCTCTGCGGAGCGGAGCCACCTCCGCTTTATCTGCCTGTGACAAAGCGTGTAATTAAGCAGCTAACTGTGATTAACATCTCACTGTTGCCCACACACTAAGCCTGTTTCAAAACCTTTTAGTTTTGTCCTTGTAACATTTCTCCCATTTTTTCCTTTCCTCCCTCTGTTAGCATATCCCAAAGTCCTGCTCAGGCCATATCTTTTGCCACCTTCCTTATTGCAAACCCAGGTTATTTGGCCTTTCTCATAGCTACTTCTTCCTGACTGATCTGCTTAACCAGCACCAGCTCCCACTGACGACATTGCCATTGTCCCTATGGTAGCACCTTCATGGGTGAACGCTGGTTTCTCACCCTCATCTTCACAGGACTTGTTCCCCGTGAACCCCATGGAGAAGTCTTAAAATGGACCCTTAAAAATCACCATCTCCAAATTCACACATCTACACAGAGTCAGCAAAACCTCCGCACCCTCTTCCAACAAGTTGCACCAGGCTTCCACCCTACCGTGTTGCTGGAACCCACAGCCAAAGTGGAGACTGCCCCAGAAAGGTCTTTCTTTTCCTTTTCCCTCCACTTTGCCCAATTCCAGCATGACAGCAACACAAAATGTGGTCCATTCGTTGGCCACCTATCTTGTAAAAACTGCCAGCTCCAAGCACTTTAGGAAAACTATGGAAGCACTCTGTAGGGGTGCCAGCCACAAGCTGAGATACCTCCCGCAATTTGGCCAGCCTCCACGTAGGGTGCATGACACGAGTGCCCCAAGTGCTCAGCACATCACCCTCGGCACCATCAGAAGTGGATGAACAGTGACAGGGATGCAACAGCCAAGTCTGGCAACAGCAAGGAGCTCAGCAGCATCTTCTTTGCTGGAACCCATCTGGTTTTGCCTTTCCTCAGCAGCCTGCAACACTGATGCTCTCAGTTTGCAGAAGGGTTGGCTCAGACAGTGTCTGTTGCCCTCAGGAGCTGGTCCACAACACGACTGCAGGCATCCCGCGGCTCTCCACGCCTGCAGAAGCCAAACGGGAGCCAGCAGGCAGGTTTCAGACCAGTGAAGCTGTAATCCTGTGATACAGTAAAATGTTGTGCTTTTAAAAGCTGAGGACTTATTTACCTTCAGGCTCCTGAGTCACCAAGCAGCAAGACACACAACAGGTTTTCTGCCAAACTTTCGTAGGTCCTGAAGGTGAAGAGGCTCATTACAAGGAGGTTTAGCCAGTAATCAATCATTCTTAAGGACCAAGGACTTAATAGCTCTTAAAGATCAGATCACAGCTCCAGAGCCTGAATACACTGTCAGGAGGAGACACTTGCCGAGCATCTCACAGCACGGTCTGGTCACTCCCCCCGTCCAGGGTGAAGGTGGCCCCAGCACTGCAGAGATGATTCTCTGCCTGTCGAAGATAATCCTATTCAAAGCAATCATCTGTTAAACAACTGGAGAGAGGCCAGCCCACACACTGCAGATCCGAACCTGGATGTTCCCACAACCTGAGGAAGGAGCTCAGGATCAGGAAATGTTTTGAAAAAAGAAATATCACGAGAAGTGAGAAAAACGCTGAGCTGCTCTCCAAAGGCAGTTGCCAAGCTACTGTTTATTCAAGAGATGCATGGAGGCTTTACAAAAATGCTATTTGCATGCAAGGCAGACCCTCCTCCCCGCAGAGCAGCCAAGTGCAGTCTGTAGAGCCCAGCATGATGTGGTACCCGGGCACTGTGCTCCCATTCCTCCTCTGCCAGGGGGGAGGTAAGGTGTGCCAGCCCGGCTGGGTACCACGAGGCCAGGGAAAGCTGCCATGCTCCTTCTGCAGAGGGAGCTCAGCACAGCCTTGTACCCCACCCTGAGCCCTCCACCCATCCGTGTTTGCTACAGCAGGGATTTGGGCCAAAGGGTCTCAGCAAGGACCCCAATGCAGACTGACCCTGGAAATATCCCCCCAACACACCCATCTACGAGTAACCTTTTGGGCGGTTGTTTGGATATTTAAAGGAAAAATTCTGTGTTATGACAAACAGACAGTTTTCCCCATTTATTAAATGCTTATAATTTGTTTTAATGGTTTCTCTAAACAAGTAGACTTTTTTCTCAGCTCTTTGAGCTTTTAAATGACACAACTGTTATGTTAAAAGGGAAAAGGGTGATGATTTACATTTGGAGCGGGGTGGGGGCGGCCGGGAGGCAGAGGGACAGCTGCAACCCATCGGACGTGGCTCTCCTCCGCACAGCTATTTTGTTTGCATCATTTCGGCAGCTCGGGTCTGTCGGTGCCCTCAACACCGGCAGTGGGCTCGGTCGCTGGCATACGGGGGGTGGGTGCTGCTCTGTGCCCAGTAGGGTGGGTTGGGACGGATCCTGGCCTCCACAGTGCAGCCAGACGGAGTTGTGTTTCCCTCGGCATGAAACCCATGGAAGGTGGGAAGTGTCCTGTGAAACCTGGGTGAGCTTCTGCCAACCATAACCAACCAGCATCCTTGGGTAATGCCAACATCTACTTGCAGCTGGGGTGGTTCAGTGTGAAAATCAGACACTCTCCATTTCTTCAACTTGTGGTTAATATCAAAAAGTAGTTGGCATGCTTGTTTCCCTGTGTAGGTAGCATGGCCAATGGAGATCTTATGGAAATCAGTGAATTACACAAAATAGCATTAACTGTACTTATGATGAATGTTACAGATACTGCTAGATCAGCCGCACACAGCAAACCAGATGAACAAGCTCCACTTGCTTTTCCTTTATGTATAAAATTCATCTCTTCACCAGAGGACTCGCAGCCATTGGTGCCAGCTGGAGAGCGTTCTTCACTTCCCCGTCTCCCTCCTCTTAACCTTTTCTCCTTGTGTCTCTGGAGATCGCTCATCTCTCTGCAGCAAAAGCCAGAAGAGAAGATGAAACAAGTTTGAGTGTGCAAATCCCAGAAACTATTTTTTTCAGGAAACATCTTTGGATAGCAAACACCTGACTTGGGATTTTTGAAAGCCGTAGAGCGGGTTGGCTTATCTGATCACCCACAGGTATTTGGGTGGCATCTGCTGTGATTATTTCCTTCATGTGTTCATAATCTGCAGGAGGCATGAAGCTATGCAGCCAGTGGAAGAACTCCAAAGAATATACATGAAAAAACCAACATGTCGTACTCATTTACAGAGCAGCAAATAGGAGCTTCCACATCTCCCAAGAGTTATAAAAATCGATGCCAGCTTGAAGCTCCAGACAATAAAGCAAAGGATGCATAGACCCACTTGAGAGCCGGTCACCCTGCTCCTTGTTTTTCTTTTTCTTCTTTTGCCTCTGGTTGTTGTTTCTCAAAACTTTCAAATGTTTGTACAAACTTCCATCTTGGAAGCCCAGCAGAATAAACAAGAATATACATGAGCTGCAAGAAAAGCCAGCAGACGGGAAAGAGGTTTCTTTTTTTTTTCAGCTTATGGGCGTAACCATTGTGACTATTGAAAATATGCACAAAAATAGCTATAAACCACACACAGCACTGATTAAAAATTTCCACCTATCCATAGCAGCAACTCAGGTACCCATTCAACATAATCCCAAGAAACAGTTACACTGAATCCTTATAAAGTACTTAAGAAGCCAATAAGCCCGGATTCAGAGGGGTGAGCGTTTTTCACAGCCAAAGGCCATTCTCAAAATCTGTCAGGGTTTGCAACAAATTGGTGAGTCATCCCAAAAATCCCAGCTGAACTCATGGTCTGCCTTGGAGTACAACAGACAAGGTGTTCCCTCAAAGAAGAGCACCCAGATGCTCAAAGGTGGATCCTGTAAGAAAATGAAGACCTGGAGCTGACTGGGGGTTGTTGTAGCCAAGAGAGAGTGAGGGTTGGCTGAACAACCAAAAACTCAAGCTTCAGTAATGGGTCCTGTTCCAAATTGAGGCAAAGGTAAAATCTTTCCCTGAACAACTGTGAGGAAAGAATGATGCGCTGGGAGAAACTCTGCCTCGTACAGAGTATCTCCAGCCCAAAGCTACAATACCAGGTGATATTTGTGTTTCCTCCTCAGGCCACACAGAGCATGTCCATGAACCAGGAGGTTTGGCAGAGAAGTGCCACCCCTGTCAGGCTGTTTAGCTTTCTGGGCTTTGTATGCTTTGGAAGAGATGTTACTCTGGTCCCAAGAGAACTTTCCCAGTGCAAGCTGCATAAAAAAAATACATTTCTTTTTTAAAAAAAAAAAAACCACACACTAAACAAACAAACAAATAAAAACTTCCTAGTTCAACTCATTGCTGTGCTCCAAATTTTAAAATGTCCACTTAAAAAAGATTCCCAACCAGCTGTAGAGATTTTGCAGACCATACAAATGCAACCTCTGCAAGCCTCTTCCAAAGCTGGACCTCCAGCCACACTGGGGATCTGCTGAGTCTCCACAGTCCTCTACTGCTCACCAACATGCTTGAATGTATCTGCAGGAGCAGTTTCTCCTGCCTCGCTTGTCCTTGGTGGTCTTTGGGAGGAGCTGCATGGATGGCTGGATTGCAATGATACTACCTGGAGTAACCACAGGCATGCACTACGGTGGCAAGATCTCCGTGCTGCAGAATAGGTTGCAACCTCATTCTTTGTGGCAGTGACCAGATCTTCCTCGGCAAAAGAAATAAGACATTTTAACCAAAAGACTTCCCAATCTACAATCCAAATAAGTCTTGTTGTATCCACAGAAGCCAACAATTAGAGAAGCATGCTATTTGTAGATGTTGTGCTTAGGGACATGATTTAGTGGTGGACTTGGCAGTGTTAGGTTTACGGCTGGACTCGATAATCTTCAAGGTCTTTTCCAACCTAAATGATTCTATGATTATTTCCAGCATGTAACTCAGGAGTGCTAACTGTGCAGAAGCCTACATGCCTATGAATGCTACCTACTTTTGACACAGGAGAACACCACCAGGCCTCTGCTTTTACACTTTCCTTAGTCTTCCTACCAACACGACACGGCAAGAGCATTCACGTGACTGAGACACACAACCAAAACCAATCATTACCTCCCTTGCCAGCGTCTATTTGGACAATGCAAACTCCATTAGCCCAAGCTGAAATATCGTGTGTAATCTTGGCCCTACTGAAGTCAGTGGAAATTTTACCCTTGGTTTCAACAGGGCCAGGTTTTTACACATCTTTCACAATCCAGTTGCTTCATATCCAATCTTCCACCCACTCACAGAATCCAGATGGTCCTGAATGTCGCTGCTGAAGAAAATTTTTTCCTAGCAGACAGCGTATTTACAGCAGGCAGCCCATTTTCTCACAGAGTGAGAAATCAAGTCATTGTTGCTCTGAGTGCACCATTCTTCGGCTGGATTAAACCCAGTTTATAGTAGTCCTTTTTGGAGAAAATCTGTGTTAGACCAACTTTCAGTAGCTTATAAACAAACCACAGCAAAGATGCTCAGCACTCCTCAGAAGAGAAAGAGTCCTTATAATACTACAGGCGCCTATCAGTAGTTAAACTGGAATCAAAGCTAATCCCTGGATTTCTAGCCTCACATGGCTATTAGGGTAGACATTAAAGTTTAATAGAGCAGGCTGTATGTGTTACAGCTGGAGTGACAGGCCAAGGATTAGCATTTCAAATTATGAGTTGTGATTGCATCCAGTTTTGAATTTCCTGTAAATTATGAGATAGCAAAAGAGATAACAGCATTGCAATGGGAAAGCCAACATCAATGTACGGACAAGAAAATGGCATTTTAGCCAGCAGCCAGAGTAGGGACGTATAGATTACCAGAGTCCTGGAAGCTAAATCAAGTGTACTTTGCAGTAAAATGTTTTGTAGAGGCATATTCACAGAATATTCATTTTTTGCAGAAACAAGAGATACTATTTCAAGAGAACCAGCTTGGGATATGGGATACTATTAATCCTAGCTCTGCTGCTGTCTCACATGGCCTTAGGGACATGTCATTTTAGGATGCACATTCCCAAGGGGCTGCCAGGAATTCTGTGTCCTGGTCACACAGGCTTTCACGGGCCTTGAGTTTAACTCCCCAAGATTGCTTGAAACCCTGAAACTTATAGGAGGCCCCTATGAAAACGAGAAAAATATTTCCATGTTGCCTATATGCAGTGTAGGGCTTATGCTACCACTGATACCTGGACTCATTATTTCCAAATGGAGAACATTTCCCTTCTAAAGCAAATCACAGTGTTTAATAATAAACTAGTAATTGCACAAACAAATAAAGATTAATCAATACCACAGACCTCCGAGTCAAGGATTGTTCCTTCCTCTGTGTTTGGACAATGCCCAGCACAATGGGATTCCAGACCTAATTGTGGCCTTGGGGCACAATAGCAAGGGCAGTAAAACCAGCCATGTTTTCTTTCAGTGATCATCCCATTCCAAGCCCCACATTCCCTTCCAACTTTTTAGAAAAAAAAAAAGAAAAAAAAAACAAAACAAAACAAAACGCAACCAAAAAAAAAACCACCAAACAAAAAACCAAAACCACAAGGTTCTGAATTTGTTTCCTGAGAAAATGTTGCGTGACTTTTGGCTTTTGAGTAGACTCGCAGAGAAACTCTCTATTCTGGTCACAGACATGCACAAAAAAATCCAGCAGTGGAAGATTCAGGTCAAAAGCCCAAATTAATCTGTAATGCAACTGCACCATCTTCCTGAGCTTTCAGCTCGTACCTGCTAGATGGGATGTAAATGCTTCAGGTTTTTTGCCTGGCTTCACTCGGTTCTTGAACTGGATTTCAAAAATGGCATTGGGCTGGCTGTGTCATTAATGGTCTTTGTGAAGATGACACCTCTCCAGTGCTTGACAGCTCATGCTCTCCCAATCCTGGCAACAGGTCAGCTCGGTAAGCTGGCAGGGAAAAAGGCAGAGCCTTCTTCTAGCAGAACCAGTTTCATCCCCATTCCCTCTCCCCAAGCACGGCTTAGCTTTCCAAAGTGCTAAAAAATTAGGACTAAAACCCTACACGGGCAAAAGTCGTTGTTCATGCAAAATTATGAAGGCAGCTTTTAGAGCCAATCCGAAAAAAAATATTCACAGCATTTACAGATGCCAGAGACAAAAAAACAGGAATCGTAAATTTGCTTTCAAGTAAGTAGAGGTCCACTGGCTGCTGCAGCTAACACCTCCAGCTTCTTTTAGGTCAAGTATGTCTACATTCATTCCACACTTTCGAAAACCACTCCGTTTGCAAAGCTGACTCAGTATTTATTAGGATAACCCGGGTGAGACAGCCAAATTTAGCATTTTTGGACCAATTTGTCAGCTCTGTGATCAAAGATGTTTAGATGTCATTATGACTTTGGAACATTATTATCTTTGGGACAAGAAGATAAATGCCGCAGATGCCAAGTTACTGGATGATTTAACGGTTAAATTCAATTTTTTTTTCGTCTCCACCCGTTCCACAAGATTTTTGGATTACCTCCAAGCTGAGTTCATTCCAAAGTGTTTCCTCGTTTTAGTTCTGTCCTTCTGCAGAAGACTGCACATCCCAAAACCATAACAGAGGATTTGGCAAATATCACTCTCCTTGTTTAACATACTTCCAGAAACTATAGGCTAGTTCTGACTACACACAGTGTGTTTATGCAAACATATTTTATAGAGGAACTTGAAAACATGAATGTATTTTCCCTTTGTTAGTCCCATATTTTCCAGTGTCTTTCTGGATACAAGTCATATTTTTAAACCAAGGAAAAAAAAATATAAATGATCTGGTTTTCTTTCTTTTCCCCAGAAGAAAAAAAAAAAAAAAAAAAGTTGTATTTGGCCTAATATGCTCTCGTCAAAGTTAGTGACTGCAAGAGTTACCCGTTGCCTGACCAATTAATTGACTGGAAAGCAGTCCTGAGCCCCAGCCTGTCCTCTCACCCTGCACCAGGATAGAGGGGCTTCTCTCATCCCATCAGCAATCAGCAGGTTCAAGATGATACCACACAGTATTTTGTCAAAGAAAAAAAAAATCACACTATATAAAGTTATTTTTGCTTTGGAACTTTTATTGGCCTGTAAAATATTTTTACATTTATTACACTTTTAATGAGAACTCCTAGAATCAAGGCTGGTGTAAATAATGAAAACAACACTAGTAAATGTCCCCATAAACCTCGCACCAACCCTTTGATGCTAATTTGCAGGCCTGGCGTTCCTTCCCTCCTCCCCACCGCCTTCTGCAGCGGGGGCAATGGCCCAACTCAAAATGCAAGATCTCCAACAGGAAAGGCATCCCGCAGGTTGGCAGCTCCCTGCCCCAGTGCTGCCGTGGGTCTGGGCTCGATGGGGACCAGCACCACCACCTCAGCACCCCTCGGCCGCATCAGCCGCAGCATCACTCCATCCCAAGCGGCTTCGGAGACATGGACCACTGGTCCCAGTGGTGGCGGATGCAGGGTTTTTGGCATTCTGGAAAGATGTGTGTTGCTTGCTGAGTCATTTAATTAAGATCCTTAGACAAGTCAGAAAGTGTTGGAAGCACCTTTACAATTCCCAGAGTCTCAGCAGCAGCCAATTGACTTTACAAATCCCAGTATTTCTGGCTTAGGCGAACTTCACCCCTCCGGGTGAAACCTCCCAGTTCCCAAGCAGAGCACAGGTAGGGGATGTGGTGGGATTTGTCCCTGATTCTCACCTGCCCTCTGACATTCTGGTTTCTTTATGTAGGCAAGACCTGCAGACAGCACCATGCACCAGTTCAAGGGTCCATTTTGGTCGCAAAATTCAAGCTCTGAGTTAATGCACATGCAAAATGTACAAGGTGATCATTCTGCACCATGTTCCATCTCCGACTGCAGGCATTCCTCCAAATACCTGTAAATTAGCTGAGTACCACCACGCTCCAAGTTTATGATGACACAGGACAGAAAGAGAGCGCAGTCAGGTTAGGGATTGAGCCCAGAAAAAAAGAAAAAAGAAAAGACTGAGCCCACCTTGAATTACCAGGATACAGGATGAGACCCTGAACTGATTTCGAGTCCTGTGCTCAAACCCCGAGACGCTATCAGCACCTTTATTCTCTCCTGGAAGCCTGATCACAACATTGCTGTATTTTGGTTTAATTCCAATAGCAAAAAGCACCAACCCTGCTGATGAAACACAGATCAGCATGACATGGCAGCGCATGATACACAGCGTGTTGCTGCACTCGGGGCAGGAGCGTGGGCTGCATCGCTGCCGAGAGCTTTTTATGATTTGTTTCCTGTCTTGTGCATTTTCCGGCTGGGTTTGACGCTGCTCTGTGGACCTTCCCTTCGGCACCTCCAACTCAGCACACGTGGATTAATTTTGCCCCATGGACTAAATTTTGCCACATGGACTAACGGCTTCAAAAAATCTCGGGGGGCTGTGTCCCCTTTTCCCCCCCATGGGGCATCCTTCCTGAAACCATGAAGAAAAACAGGGCTGCTCCAGCTTATTTCTTCAGCCCTGACTCCCAGGCTGCACAGATGGTTGGAAATGGCTGGCTACAGGCAACGGTGACTCAAATTCCAGTTGCTACCAGAACTATCATTTCGGTGCGCTATCAGTTACGAATAGCACATTGGTTTTTTCCTTTGCTATTTAATCCTCTCAATTCCAGGGCCAGATCCCATAAAAATTCCTTCCAGTATCTACATCACAGAAACTCACCCAAACCTTAACAAATCACTTTTTGCAGGGCTTACCAGCCCTGCCTGCTGCGGAAAGCTGCACTCACTCCAGGTTGGGTCAGTGTATTTTGCCTTCCTGACTTTCCTCTGACATTTCAATTGAAGTTGTCTCTCCCCAATTCCCATCCTGAAATACTGTGTGCCAGTACAATGCTCTTTTATTGAAAATCAATTTATCTCCCCCGGAGTCAGCTGGATTTCACTTGGAAATGAAGATAAAGAGCTCTGGATTAGACTAATTTCGTATTTTAGTTTTTCTTTGGGAGCCTCCCAGGCAGGAACGATTCCTTCAACAATCAGCTGTCTTAGCTGTAACTAATGACTCTTCATTCGCAAACTTCACAAAATGTTGTGTAATAAAGCAAGTAGTGTAAAAAGCTATGATAATGTATCATGATATGTCATATTATGTGATGTTAATGGCATAGATCTGAAAAAAAGAACAAACCCAAAGAGGAGTTTCAAGTATGCAGCCATTGAATAAGGTATTTTACACCCTCCGTGAAGTGAAGGAAAAGGAGAAAAAACATGAATGTCCACGGGGATGACCCAGGACATAAGATGTGCGACGTGCGGCACCGTTATATTCCCCTTGTGCAAACCGACGATGCCAGTGTGCTCGCAGGAGCACTGCCCTCACAAAACATTTCAGGGAGGCTCTTCATCATACAGACACCAAACTGCCACCCTCACAACAGGGGACAGAAACCTCCTTCCGCAAGTTAAAAATCCCTGCTTCGTTTTTCTGTAGCACAAAAATATCCTCCAGTATCGTTTTCCCAAACTTCGATCATCTGGAAAGCGGCGTTCCCGCAAACCAAGACATTAGGCATTGCAAAATGCAAACAGGCTTCACATCGCCTGGCCCGAACCCAGCCGGAGCGGGCCAGCGGCGAGGAGAGAGCCTTTCCCTCTCCAGATGTGTCCAATAAGGGGCAAAGTAAAACTCCTGCCTTGGTGGGATCCAGCTTTACCCTTAAGCGGTGGCAAGGTTAACCATCGTGCTCGACTTCGACGATGGGAATGCCGCTGCTCTCGCTACATAAATCAAACCCGGCTGAGAGATCAAAAACTTCAGCAGAACCAGATGGCTGCGTATGGGGCAGATAATGCAAGTGTTAAGTGTGCATGCAGTCCTTCTGCCTCTCTTCCAGGAGCAGAGATGAAGGAAAGACCGTTTCTTCCTGCAGCCTCCCCCAGCTTGTGCTGTCTGTAGGGATGGGAATGCTGCCACAGGGAAAAAAATTGCACGTGGCAATTAACTAGGTAAGGGTTTGTGGTGTGAGCACGGGGGGAGGCACATGGCACACTCAGGACCTGTGAATATCTGCACAAAGAGCCCAGAAGTGTCCTTGTCCTTGCATGTCTCCAGCAGGAAAAATACTCAAGAAAAGCATCAGCACTGGATCCCACAGCACCCCTCTTCCCGTGGTGCTTTTAAGAAGTCTCTGCTTAATCCTCCAAGTTCTGTGAGACCAGGCAAAAGCTGGTATCTTCAAGGACGTTCAGATTCCTAATTCCCAGGGTTGGTGCCTATCTCCTAGAGCCTGGGCATCTGTCCCGCTCATGTCTAAGACATTGTGAGATGTGGAAAACTAACTAATATAAAAGCAAAAGTCAGGTAACCTAAGCATGCAAACCAGCAGGTAACTTTTAGATGGCAGATTGATTGTATGATGTGTCCTCTACCTGGCAAGGGCCTTGGCACGCCAGTGGTACCCAGTGGTACCAGGGAAGGTACAACCAGCTCAAGACAACCTGTCTGTGCATTGTGCCCTGTGTGCCTGGCACTGTGCCACCCCTGTCCCCCCACAGTGTGGGTGGAGTGGGTGCTTGCTGGGGGTCATGCACCCTGCAAATATGACACCAAGACACGTAGACCTGTTCCTCCCTTCCCTGGATGTCTCCTTCTTTTGATTCTGATCTACAAAAAGGCACAAGTGAGGGATGGCTGCTGACACGGCGATGGATGGCTTTGGGCAGAAGCGGCTGCGAGGGATGAGTGACAGCCTCCCAGGACAGCGAGCGGATGGCAAACTGCCCAGTTTGCCAAGCTCCACTGCTAACGAGGTGGAGCTGCGGTGTGCAGCATGGACCACTTAGAGGTGGTTTGATTTCAGCAGTCTTGGGCCACAGGAAAAGTATTTTCTGGGAAATGCATGATCTATGGAGAGCTTCTCCACCTGTGCCTCTGCTCGGAGCAGCCATCAGCAGGGACAAGGGTGCATCGCGTGATGTGACCTTGTGAGAGGGAAGCAATGAGCAGACTGGCATAAGCAACGGTTGTTCTCCTAAAGTTGGGTTGTGGGAGCTCACACTCCTTTGCGATTGCTTTAAAGTACTGTTGGTGTCTCATTCACTGTGTACCAGACACTGTCCAGCCTTTTATTTTAAATAAATATGAGCATCATCTTTAAGGAACAGGCAAGTATTCACAGAGAGCATGGGGATGGCATTGATTTACTAACAGTTGAAATTCCAATTGAGATTGATTTCCATTAAACATGCCAAGGGTTTTTTTTTTTACTGTTTTTTTGCTGAAAAAAAGATCTCCTCCATGCCATGCGAGCTCTAAGAAATTCACCACTGAAACCAAGAACAAAGAATAACTATGCTTCAAAGTTATTTACTTCAAGTTTCATTGCAGAGCTATTTAACTTGTTATACACAGGAAATCGCTGCAAACGTTATTTCTTTTGTACCACTTTCTTCAGAAGACTGCTGAAGTCACATTAGCAAAGCAAAAAAACACTTTCAGAATGAGGGATCTTCTGTAACTCTTAGGTGATACTAAAAAGAAAACAGAATAAATTGACCCATATTTTTTCCCTCACCCCATATGTGGACAAAGAAGCCGTACGGGAGCCCCCAGCATCCAGGCCGCCCAGCCTGCATGCTGCCCTTCCTGGAAGAGCATCTCACTCATTTACCCCCTTTCTATTCTCCAACCACAGCAAAACAAAAACAGAATTTCAACCCAAAGCACTCTGTAGTCCTGGAGAGCTGGTACCTGCTCAGAAAAAAAAAAAAATTAAAAAATAATTTTTTTGAGCACAGCCTGAAACTGCCGCTTCCAGATGTCTTTGGTCTTGGTGAGTCGTTCCCACGTTGCAATGCCAAGTGTGACAAGCTGCAAAGTTTGGGACAGGGCCTAGGGAGGTGAAAACCAACAGCAGCTTCACCAGATGCAGTTGGGTACCAAGACTGAGGGATACATTTTTGCCAGAGGAATGCTGCCTCACCTGCAAATTGCCATTCCCGTCCTCCCCACCAACCCAACAGACCCAGGGAATGGCATCTGGAGTGGGGCAGCACCACCGCCCTCCATCCCTTCCCAGCAGAGCTGCCCAGGAGGGAGGCTGGTCCTTGGGGCCACCCCAGCCTGTTTCTTGATGCTGATGGCTTTTCTCCACCTAAGAAAGGGTAGTTTTGTTCTTGTGCAAGGAGCTCCTGCAATTTCCCACCCACCACCAAAGGCAAGCCTGGAACGTGGCACAGCCACGATTTAACAGCTCTGGAAAATGCTCATTTTGAGGGAGAAGAAGGTGGTTTCTGGAATGGAAATCCTTCCCTGTTTTTTACCTCACTATTCAACAAAGATTTCTGATTCATGCTTAATTCAACTCTGCTGGCGCTCCCCAAAGCCATATTATCTGCAGGTCACGCTCCTTAGTGCACTGTTGCAGTCTGAAAACTCAAAGCCCTGCCCCAGCAGCTTTTCTTCTCAGTTGCTTTGCAAACATTTGCCGAATATCATTCATAATGCTTATAAGAAATGTGTGTGCTCGTTTCTTAAAGCGCTGCCAAAGTCATCCGCAGGGGAACTCCAGGCAGGCAGGTACGGCGATACGTGGCTTCCTGCTTGCGCGGAGTTCCCTCAGTGACTTTTCTCCATGAACTCTCATCCGTAGCATCTTGTCTTGAATTTTCAGGAACAGCCTTTACTCTGAGTCACGTTGCGTGTCCATATGGTACAAATATACTCAGTGGAAAACAATAACACATCTTAATTACTGTTTGCCATCACTTCAGAAGAACACAGCCAACTTTATGGTAAGATCCCATTACAACATTAAACACAGATAGCTCCTGTACAGCAGGAAAGGAAGAGAAAATGGGTAGAAACCAAGTCATTTAATTGAAAATGCATTATCTGATTGAAAAAATATGTTTCTGTAGCAGCTCTCTGCGCACAGGTTAAGTTAATGAAAAGAAGGTTCCCAGCGTACATGTGTGACTCTTTAGGCGACAGTAATCAAGCCGGGGTGCGTTTCCTGGGGATTGGGAGCCAGCTGAGAGGAGCTGACGTGCCTCGGGTCATTAAGTGCAGCCAGCCAGTTATCGACTGCACCGGTATCGTTACTGCTAATATTCCTGTGCAGAAAAAACCTCCTCAAGCTCAAAGGGGAAAAATCCCGGGGATTTTGCCCCTTACGTACCATTTATGGAGCTCATGGGATGTCAGGAACCTTCATGCAAACTTGGGTGACAGAGCAAAGCATCTCAGCGATGCCGCATGCATCGTGTGGCGACAACACAACTTGCAAAGCCGGGTTTTTCACTAAAACAAGTGGTTTGCCAAACTGAGTAATAATCCCTGGACATCATTTTCTTTCCCTGTGGCCACTGGAAAAGGGTGTTTGTTTTCAGTGTCCTACAACCAGAATGATGCTGTTTGTTAACCCCTGAGTTTGTTCCCTTAAAAAAGTGCTGTAAAAACCTTCAGAAATGGCTCAGGAGAGGCAACGACTGCTAATTTAACTATGCTTTTTTAGCAAATACCAGAGTAAATAGACATAAATGTGCAGTGTTTAAATAGCAACAGCCCTAAGGCATAAGTAAATCATGTTCATCCTCTTTTAACTTAATGGTTTCTGAGGGGTAGGGAGGGTTTTGCACATAAATATGCATCTTCACAAATATTCAGCAGAACCCTTTGAATTTATGTCCTGCTTATGCAAAGAGAAAAGGAGTCTTCCAATTCCCAAGGTTTTCAGAGAGGAGAGGAAGGGTGAGCAGCGAGGCTGCATGGTAGGAAAGTTGCACTTTGGACAGAAAATAAATGGGCTCGCTGGTCCCAGCGTGGCTCCCACTGAGACCAGGGGACCTGCCAAGGATGAACCGTAGCGGGATGCCTCCTCGCCACGGTGTGCACCTCTGTGCCGATCTGCAGATGGTATCAGCACATGTACTCCTCATCTATCGGTGTGAAATCTAACATGATTCACAGCCCAAACATCGCTCCTCTGGCTATAATTAAGCAGAAGTCTTGTTGCTCGTTTGCAATCTGATTTTAGGAAGGGGAATGACGAGATTGCGGTTGGACTCTCAAAGTGACTTTGATGGGTGCATATTCGCACCGTGTAATCACACCCAAAAACTGCAGGAGCAGTTTCTTAAACATGCAAGACCATTTACACCAAGCCTTATTCTTCTTTTACCATGTTTGTATTTATCTTTAACAAAGTACAATGATGATTCACAAACAAAATTATAATGACTAGTACTTAAGCAACCCATTTGATCCTGCAATCTCCCCGAGCGTTTTCCTCACTCCCACCACTCCCAGCCCAAATTCCCGATGCGTGAAGAGGTGCAGGCACCTATTGCCTTGCAGAGGGGTTCTGGCGCAGCCTGGTGATCCGGCTCCAGTTTTGGGCATCTCTAATGGAAGGATCCCTGCACATCTGCAGAAGATTTTCACCACCTCTTCAAAGTGGGTCTCTGTTGTTAGCCCCAGCACTTGCCTGGGGAAGCTTGTTGTGGAGATGGTGAGGTTTTGGAGGAGAAAGTCCATAGGGATTTTAGGAAGAAGACACAGGTCCCCTAACACTAAGCCTTATTTCTGTCCTTTGGAGAAGCAGTTGCCACCGCTCTGTGATTTCTGAGATGTTGCACTGTGGCTCACTTCTGCCAAAGAAAGGCCACTTCTTAAGGTGCTCTCTGGAGATGGTGGACAGAGACCTCTCCAGAGAGCCAACACACGGTTGCAGGATGCTCCATCAGTCTGCAACTGGAGAGGGATCATTAGGGACCAAGGGTGATGAGCTGGTAGCTCACTCTTACGTGCATCCTGAGTCCAAGGACGCTGGTTTCTCTCGACTTAACAAGCAGCACTAACAGCTGGGGGTCAGGGCCAGGGGTTGTTAAACAGATGCTGAGCCCTCAATGAACGACAGTGCAGTGTGAAACCCTCAATTGCACGTAGTGCCAAGAACAAACGAATGAAGAATATATCTCAACAGAAAGAGTGAAGCCGTTTGAAGCCCCATCAAGTCTAAAACTCTTCACAAATGTGAAGGGCAGCCAGAGATTTAAAAACGTGGGTGCAAGCAAAAAGAAAGAGAGGTGGAAAGGAGCTTTGGCTGGGACGGTCCCTGGCTCCGGGGCACTGGGTGTTTACCAGGGCTGCGGGATGCAGTCTCTAGCCTTGCACCTCAAAATCTGAGTGCAGCCCAGCGGCCCCGCGAAACTCCTGGCGTGAATTATCTGTCCTACAGGAAAGACTGCTGGTAAATCAGTCACTGAAACCCATTTTCTTTCTGGAGTTCAGTAATTGTTACAGTTTCTCACTGTGCCCATGAGGGCTGGGTTTCTCATTAGCATCTCAGTGAGCCGAAAGATGTGTAAACAGGTGTAGCTACAGAATTTCCTACTGGGTACACATCTGAGGAGGCTCCAAAGCATAAATTACTCTTTCCAAAGTCAGTTTTAAATCATGCCCACTAACAGCCATCTCCTGCCCTTGATCATTGCTCCTAGGATGGCAATAGGAGTTTCACATATGGTTTGAGTGAAGTGTGAGGCCTTCAATCGCTCCACATCCACCTGTTTCAGATTGTGTCATAGGTACGTGCTTAAGCATTTCATTAACATTTCCCTTTCTTAATGTTAACCCAAGCCATGCTAACCGTACCCATGTAGCTAGAAGTTTGCAGCAGAAATGCAACGTGCATCCAAAGCTGCTGCATTTGGGTGGCAGCAGGCTGTGAAGCCTGAAATATTTCTGCTGAGAAGTGGATGTTTTGTCCTATTTAAATGAAACAGGAACTCCGTGGATGCGTGGCATGGGCAGCGTTGAAGATCCAGCCCTAAATGTACAGATTTGGGGTATCATATCATTCCCCTGTGAAACACACACTCTGCTCAAGGATCTCAGCTGCATTCAATCTTAAGTTCTCCAAGGGCACATCTACATTACTGTTTCTTCCTTGTCAGAGAAGAGCTGCACCCCACCTCCTTTATTCTGTGAGGTGGGAGGGTCTTTGCTATTTTGCAATTGCTTTAGGAAAACCAGTACAGTACCTGCGACTGAAAGAGCCACCCATCGCTATGCCTTTGTTTTACAAGCAGCAATGTTATCTGGCAGCACAGCTCGGAAGCCCGACTGGGAGCTGAACAGGTTTTAGCATGTTTTTTCATCTCATTTTTTTTGTCTCCTTTCAGTTGGAAGCTCAACTGTCAAGATTAAACCATCCACCTGTGTGGCATACTCCAGCGTGGCTGAACTTGATAGATCTGCACAGTTGGATTCTGCAGCAAAGATCATAGATCTAAGACGTACACATTGAGAATAGTCTACTAATCTTTCCTCTCTCCACTCCCCCCCACCGAAAAAACCCAAACATGTGTTTTTCCTTACGGTGCTTTCTTTTTAAGGTATCTCCTGTCAGCAATGTCATGATGGGAATTCTCAGTGGAAGTCTTTGCAAAACTGTATTTCTGTCGTTACCTCGTGGCTTATGCACAGAGTATTACAAAAGTTGAGGACAGAAATGTGTAAAAAAATATTGGCAATGGGAAAAAAAGAGAAAAGTCAGCTATGCAAGACACAGGCAGGGTGTTCCAGGCCTGAAACCTCAGCATTAAGAGTGAATTCCTGTGCAGAAAAAGGAAGGGACCACGTCAATGGTGCAGGGTAAAGTGGGCACAAGCACCAGGTGGTTCTGCAGGGAAGCCTGGAGGTGAATGTATCTGCACAGAGGGTTCGGTGCTCACCTATTTTAGAGCAAGACAAACATCAGCACACTGCTGCCCTCCTTCCACGGGAAAACATGACAGAAACAACACAAGGTACTCAAGGACTTTAAACTCTTCCTGACAGAAACCTTGACATTCAGCCTTCTCAGGTCTGGGCTTGGGGTAAGGAGTATTTCTCAGCCATTTGCTCCATGAGGTGTTTTTCCCATGTTATTTTCCAGTGTTGCTACCACACCACCTGCTGTATTATTTTAATTGCAAAAGCTGGTGTGTTCAAGTCCACCTTCAAACTTATGTTACAATGCTCCATGGCATCCAGTTATGTATCCGATCTTCTTTCCATTCCTCAAACCAGGCTGTTGCCCCTTTATCGTTTATCCTTACCTCATCTGTTGAACAAATGTCACAGCCATAGTTATTAGAAATATTTGAACCTGACAGCTGCAAATACTCAAAGGCAACTATATGTGCACAGAACTATAATTAGGTGGAGTATTTAATTTTGTTTTTAAATCACTGAGATTCAGTATTGGAATCTCTGCAGACACAGACAATCAATACACACAGTGTGACTTAGCAAGCTTTACGGTCATTTATTTTCCATATATGTAAGGATAACTAATACGCCCTGCCTACAATGACATGGATTGTGTTGTACAAGAAGGGATTTTGCCTCACTAAAGCTCAGACCGTGATACATCCACTCAGACCAACTTCAGCGGTGACACCACACTGACTGCAGCAGTCAAAAATTGCTTTTAGTGAGCAGGGACTGCAGGCTTGGGCTGAAAAAAATTTAGTGCATAATAATTACTTAGGGATTGCTGCAGGGTGCATTAAAAACATCAGCTGGAATCTCTAATGTTGCTTGAAGTAGGTATCTCTCATCACTCCTATCTTGCAGAGGGTCAAGACACAGAACATACACTCAATTTGCCCAAGGCCAGCATTAGAGATGAGGTTAGAGTCTACAAGCCACAGCCTCGTGTCTCATTATTTGAAGCAGTGAGGTTTGCCTTGGTATTTGCAGTAAATAAAAGTTTCTCATTTGTTGCACCTCCTGCAGTTTGATTTCTCTGATCGGATGCAACCTTCTCCAGAGCTTCGGACCACCAACCCCCCACCCTCTCCGCACACAATAAATCTGGGGAATCTTTGATCTTCCTTTCTCCCGCAGCCAAAGAAGAGCAGAGATGTTCAGAGCAGAACCTCTCCAAATAACCCATCCTCAAGCAATCCAGATCAAACATACCAGGAGTCTCCAGTTTCCTCTCCCAATTCAGCAAGTTCTTCTTCTCTTTGCTGTTTTCTGAGGAACCCTTTGGTAGCTGGGACATCACAAGTAAATATCTGGTCATCTCTGCTTCTACGTTCCTGACTGATGTAACTGCATGGGTTGCATAATGTTACCTTGGGTTTCTAATTGTGAGATTAATTAGTTTATTTGAAGATAATACGTTCAGAGTAATAAAAGAAAGAAGACGAAGAAGCAGCAGCCTATAAAATCATTATACCCTAGTAGTTTTATTGATATAGATTAGGAGAAATAGCTGGAAGACAGAGAAAGAATCATATTTAGCTCAGGTAATAAAATTATATGAGCTGCCATTTTCATAATGTTAAACAAGACCTGAGGGAAGCTTAACTTAAAAGATTACACAGGTGGATTCTTTTCCTTTGGAGAACATGAAAGATTATTGTAAATGTCTTTTTATGCAGCCCGCCTCTTCAAACACAGTCACAAGAAATTAGCCAAACGCTGATTTTTCACAAAGCGGCTTGACTCGCAGAGGAGCGTGGGGAAGGAGCCCTTACTGCTGCCTCTGCTCGAAACAGGGCACAGGGATGCTCTTCTTGTTCATGGTGAGTTAGAGCGTGGTGATGTGGTACCAGCCCCTTCCCTCATGCCGCTGTCCTGCTTCCCACGGCTCAGGCACCGCAGAGCCTGGCTTACAGGGCACCGCTGGCACTCCCAGCTGTGGGTATCACGTGCCGACCGACAGAGCCAGGGGATAAATATGTAAAATTTTATAAGGACATTAAGATATGTCATATGCCTACTGATCTGGGAACAGGCACCTGGGTTTCACAAGCAGCCAGGTAATACCTGCAGGCAGGGGTCTGTCTCCTCCCGAAAACAGGAGTGCCTACGAGCAAGGCACAAATGGGGAGAAGGAGAGAGCAGTCCTCCGTGCCCTCCCAACATGTGCTGCTGTCGCTGGCTACCAGTTGTTTTAATTCGTTTAACAAAGCTGGGACAAAACCATGGGTAGAATGCATCTAAGCTTGGTTTAAATTAGCGACTCGCCCCCCCAGAGACTTTGCTACCGAGTAACGCACTTGTTTTGGACCGTATTCTGTTAAAATGCTCCAGTTAAGCTCTTGGTTTAGGTATCCTAGCCCTTGGTTTAACAGAAGTTCAATTGCAATCCAAGCTTGGAAAGCTAGCAAGTCTCACCTAATCTGAGAGGTGAAGCTTAAGATGTAGAAAAATAGCGACTTTTCTGTCCTGTGAGCAGGAGACTTTCTCAAATAGTCACTGCCCTGGGCTTGGGAATTTGTTTTGGTTTTTACCTTGATGTTCGCTAGCTGAAAGCATGAAGATCCAAAGCCTATGATGAGAGCAATAACCATTCCGAGACGTTTGTAAATGACCCTCTTAACTGTTTATGAGACATTATCTGAGGTAAAGCAGAGTAGGAGAAATAAACTTGAAGTAGGAAGAGCTGGCTTGCCTCCCAGATGGAGCATGATAAAGCACCAGTGTCAGTGTTTCTTCTCAGTTTTATGGCAGCCTTTAACTGCTTGGTGTTTAGGATTTTTTATCAGAAAACGGAAAGGAGAAGGAATGGATCCAAAGCAAAGAGGTTTTCACAAACAATATTCTCCAAATGACTTTATGTGAGCAGATACTGTGTTATCTGGCTATCAAGATAACACCATTTATTTTTTTACTTGCCACAACAGCCTGCTACTCAGATTCCCAGTCCTGGTATGTACAAGGAATTCCTGAGCACAGCAATAAATTTTCAAAGGGATCTGGATAGCCCCACTGCTTCTTTCCTATTAGAAAATATCCTGAACAAAGTTAATCTCTGGTCAGATTTACCTCATTAAATAGATTCCTATTGTCTCTCTTAAACAGGGTGTTATTTCTCAGTTCCCATATTTACCAAAGCTCTCTGAATTTTGTTCGTCTCCTGCAGAAGGTTAATGGATGGTTTTTCGTGGAACCATGGGAATGGGATAAATTTGTTACACAGAAAGCTCTCCTGGAAGACGAAATTACATAAAAGCTACCTCATTTCTTACTTTTCCTTTGCCCAAAGCGTAAATCATCTTAAATCACAAATTTTCACTGCCCCTTCAAATAATTATCAACACTACTTTGAGAAAAAAAAGGATAAATCTCAGTTGTTCCAGTTTGTTCAAATTTTAAAATGCAAGACACAAATGAAAGAGTGCCCTGGAGGGAAGGCAAACAGAAATGGAGGGCTCTCAACAGAGATTTCTGCTTTCAACCACCTGCTTTAGGCAGCTCCTCAGCAAAGAAGTGCCTAAAATGTGCAACAAGGCTCCAACTGAAAAGTGATATCGATGAACTGTAGGCATTCAGTTCTGAAAGTGTGATCTAGTTTGCTATTAAAACAGCAGACAGTCAGCTACCACATTTATAAAGCTGGTGGTTGGACCTTGACTGGTTTCTATTGCTTAATGATTCTGGGTTACTCCTTGGTTATGAATTAGTAAAGCCATCGGGTTCACCCAACACCACTCTCCACAGAAGAGAAAATCAGTCGGGTCTAGGAGAAAGAAAAAATAAGTGAATATTCCTTATTGAGCAATAGCTCTTTATCCCGAACAACCTATAAGGAAAATTTGCTCATTGTGTCAGACATATTTATACTGGATGAAAAGCTTCATTTTTCTCTATTCCAGTTTTCAAAATATTATGAAAACTTTATTGAAATCGTTGTCAAGTTCACAGAGTGAACAGAGTTTTGATAAACTAAAATGTCTAGATCCATTTAAATAACATTTTTCTTATGCATCTGCAAGAACTTGGAAATGTGTCAAGCAAAATTCATGAAAGAAATCTGGCAAACAGGGAAAAAAAAATTTTTTAAATACTTCAGAAATAGAAGACTTCAGATCGTCCTTTGCACAAACAGAAGGTTTGACTTTTCCAGCCCACCGGCGCTCACGGCACCTCCTCTACCACATGCCGTGAAACACCGGGAGGACCAAGGGATGGGCGCCGGGAGGAGCAGAGCTGGGGGAGGCACTGGAAATCCTCTGCATCTTCTCAGACTGAAGCTGAAATCAGTTCACGAAGACAGAGCCAAAGAGCGGAGGAAGCTCCATGTCTCGGCACTCGCAAAGCCAATTTTTGGTTGGATCCAGCACCGCAGACTTCTGCCAAGTCCAGTGTAAATTTATCATCAATTCTTTTGAAATCCGTTTTCCTCTTATCCCTAATTGCTTGATTCAGTTTAGCTCCCTCAGACTGAGCTACTGTCCACGGGCAAAAGGGGAAACCATTTCTTTTGGAGAATTTACCTGAAGGTAAAGCACTTCATGGGCTGTTAACAACAAATGATGAGTTATGAGAATAAAAGACCCGGCAATTCCTATGACATTAACATTCTCAGTCCCATGGTTGATGCTCGTCTTACTTTCCCATGGGTAAACTACATCCCTCAGAGCAGCATCGTTCCTGATTTTCACCAGGACAGTCGAGCTCAAGCTGTGATCCAATGGCAATTTGTCTGCTCTCTTATCTCTGCGGGGCTGCCCAAAGTGAACTGTGTGCTTTGTAGCACATGTTCCTGGAAAGCATTGGGACAACCGCACCGGCTGCCGCGGTGGCCGGGCACAGACAGCCCATCCAGCGATGCTGGAGGGACCGGGCTGCCCCAGGGCTGCACAGCCATGCAGGAGCACCAGGAGTCCGTGTCGGTGATGGGCAGGCAAGGCTACTGCTCCAGCCAGGCACCAGATGCTGGAAATCCTGGATAAATATGTAAAATCCCCTAATTCCACTGGTATAAAATTTCCAGGCAGAAAAAGAGGACGTGTCCAGGGAAACCATGCAGCAGCCTGAACTTCAAGCTTTCAGTTCCAGGGATTTCAGAAAGCCCTGAATCAAAATTTCCACTAACGCTGTTTAAAAATATACCCTCCCCAGCCAGCAGAAACCCAAATGGAGAGCTAAGCATTACTTGAGTCCACAGCAAGCAAAAAAAAAAAGTCATAGCCAAGGGCATGCTGAAGGACCAGAATGGTTTTGGGGATCGGGGAGAGGAAAGTGAGCCCATCTCTGTGGTGGTGGGATTTCCCTGCCGAGATGTGATCCTGCAGGACTTCACATCTTTCCCCCATGCACAACCTCGCCGGCACACCACACATTTTAACTCACTCCAATTTCTCTCACGCTGAATCAGAGCTACTCTAAGTCATATTACAGTACTACTCTGGTTTATGCTTGCAGCATGTTTGACCCCATTTTTCTCTTTTGTTTTCACCTTCTAGTTGAGTATAAGGTTCATGGAAATGTTTGTGTACGCTACCTCTTCAAACAGAAATTGTTAGAAATGTTCATTTATTGCACACTATTCAGCTGCCTAAGCAAGGGAATAAGTTGTTCTTCCAAGACCAGCCCTCCAGTAACAGGTTAAGAACTCGATTTCTCTAAGAATTTAAATTGCAATTCTGCTACCCTCATTATTTACTGGTAGAGTAAAACACAGCATCCAAGTGCAAAGCAGGCAATAAATTCTTATACTTAGCACAATCCCCTGCCAAGCAAACCCCCAAGATCTCCACCACTTTTGAGTACAGCCCAATGGCTGCAAATATTATTTTAAGCATCTTAGCACGTCTCCGCTGAAAAATGAGGTACTTCATTTGAGATGTGCGAGTTTGCTCCAAGCAAGCTGATGCCTCTATAAAATATGTCACACCGCCCAAAGCTTGTCCCTCGGGTACCAAAAGCACGATGACCCGGTTAACGCAGCATTGAGCCCAGGATAACTCCTTTGGAGCAACAACGCGTTGTTCATCTGTGCCGCCTTTGACTTGCTGTGAGCTTCCGTAGGTCTTGCTTGAGAATATCTGCACCACAACCCTTTGCACAGACCAGACGTCTTTCCCAATACAGCAAAGTCAACCTCAGTAAAAAGGAAAACAGATTTGAAAACCTCTTTCACAACGTGGTACAACGGTACAATTTTTGATCGACGTAATCCAGCACAAGCATAGGCAAGGATTTTTGGATGTAGAAGTGTTATTGTCTATTTGCCACTTAGAGCAAAATGAAAGGAGAGCCCATGATGTGGTGTGCTGCTCATAGATTAATGTAGAGAAGAGTAACTTGTAAAATAAAAATGGGGACTGAGAAATAAAATAGCTTGACAAGGAAATACTTGAGCTGTCTAAAATGGATTTATTTATACTTTTTGGCAAAGATCACATTTTAATTGGGGTTATTATTCTCATGAGCCTGGAACTATATAATATTATCCAATAATACAGAGAATCTGACACCAAAACATGTCACAGCACACATTCTATTTGCATTTGCCAGACGTGGAATCCCATAAATTGTTGTCTGATAATGGTCTGCAGTTCAATGGACAAGACTTTAAACAATTTGCAGGGGATTATGGATTTCGACATACAACATCCAGTCACGGTTATTCGTAATCAGATGTTCTAGTGGGAAAGGGAATTAAGCCTCCAAAGCAGAGCCTGGCCTGGGGCTCTGTTGAACTTGAGAACATCACCTTCAAAACACAGGCCATCGTCCATAACAAGAGCCTGACAGCCTCAGCTATTCAAACCTCCCGAGGAAGGTAGAGCTGATCTTGATGTCTAGGAAGAGAAGGCACAAATCATCTTACAGCTTCAAAGATGCAAAGTCTAGGATGTGCAATTTACTGCATACGTGATGCTATTCAGGGACAGAGGAGATGATTGAGATCTTACGGCAGTTGCTCAGGTTTCCTATAAAGTTCAAAGCTCATACAGGGAGACTCTCAGGAGGAAGCAAAGGGCAACCACAACTTATTTCTCTGGAGAACAAGGACCTGAACTGGAAAAATGATTCAGCATAGCCACTGCAGGACCAAAGAGCAGCAACAACAACAGGGATGGAAATGCTCCTTGGGACATGAGCCCAAATACCCAGAACTCCTGAAGGATTTAGTGAGCTCTGATAAAATAATCACCGTCACCGTGGTCCCTACCAGGACCGCAGTATGTATGGGGCAGAGCGGAAAATTTTCTTGTCGGTAAAAATAGGGAGTTTCAGGTCGTTGTAGAGGGCGATCAGGTCTCCCCTCAGGCTCCTTTTATCCAGACTAAACCCCCCCAGCTCCCTCAGTCGCTCCTCATAAGACTTGTGCTCCAGACCCTCCACCAGCTTTGTCACTCTTCTCTGGACTCAATCCAGCACCTCAAGGTCCTTCTGGTAGTGAGGGGCCCAGAACTGGACACAGTATTCAAGGTGCGGCCTCACCAGCATGGAGTACAAAGGGACGATCAGTGCCCTGGTCCTGTTGGCCACACTGTTTCTGATACAGGCCAGGATGCCATTGGCCTTCTTGGCCACCTGGGCACACTGCTGGCTCATGTTCAGCCGGCTGTCGGCCAACACCCCCAGGTCTTTTTCCACCGGGCAGCTCTCCAGCCACTCCGCCCCAAGGCTGTAGCATTGCATGGGGTTGTTGTGACCAAAGTGCAGGACCCAGCACTTGGCCTTGTTGAACCTCAAACAGTTGGTCTCAGCCCATCGATCCAGCCTGTCCAGATCCCTCTGTAGAGCCTTCCTACCCTCCAGCAGATCAACAATCCCACTCAACTTGGTGTCATCTGCAAATGCTGCTCTCGTCCAAATCATCAGTGAAGATGTTAAACAGAACTGGCCCCAAAACTGAGCCCTAGGGAACACCGCTGGTGACTGGCCACGAACTAGATTTAGCTCCATTCAGCACCACTCTCTGGGCTCGGCCATCCAGCTAGTTTTTCACCCAGCGAAGGGTATGCCTGTCCAAGCCATGAGCTGCCAGAACCGTGCAGTCATGGAGCATTTCAGGAAAGAATGCATCTAATGGAATGAAACGGCAAAATAGGAGGAAAAGCAGGTGTTGCTTTTATGCAGATCTCTGCACACAGCGAAGGCAATAAGCAAAATACCGATGACAAGATGGGCCTGTATGTGGAGATGCATTTGGAAACGAGGGCTTTAACTACCTTAGATTATCTTTGCCTTGGTCCATTGCCTTGGAGCAATACAAAAGAGCAGCAAAGCACATAACCTTGAAGATCTTGAATGTCAGCCTGGACACCAAGGTTATGCTCAAGTTCTTTCCAAAATCTCCACAGGATCATTATCCTTTCCCCTTCTTTCTATGGAGAGTGCTGGAAACCATTTAAAAGAGCGTGTGCTGCATGTGTGCGATCAGACCAAAGCTTTCCAAGAGAACTGAGTGCTGGCAACACATTTCAGGTTGAGAGCAATGGGAATTGCTCTGCTCCATTTAGTAAGAGGAGTGCCACATCAGTAGTACAAACAGCCCTGCATCCCACTGCCAGGAATTTCTGCAGGCTAAGGAAGGAAAAGAAAGAGAGGCTCAAAAGAAGCCGTACAGACACTTGCACCCCACACTACAGCAATATCTGGTTCAAACCATTTTAGCCTGTCCTTCGTGAATTAGAAGGGCTAGTACTTACAGGCTGATCTTCTTTCTCATGCTGGGGTCTTGTTCACTCTCTGTCTTGAAAATAAAGGGACCCGTTGTCTTCAGAGGGACCCTGCGAGCTCCCACACAGCCCAGAACATTCCAAGTAAGTAATTCCACAGGAGTCAGCAGGTAAAAAGCACCAAAGAGCTTGCAAGTCGAGCGTGTTCAACCACACTCTGCACTTCCAAATGCTCCACAACTCATACTAGCCAAGCTTTACAATTTACATCAATTTTCTGATTTAAGCAAAGTTTGGCTTTCTGTTCCTCAGAGCGACTCCAAAATATAGAGAGTTACGCTGAGTAGCTTCAAATTCATATGGGAAGGGGAGCTCCTGGTTTTTCACCACATGATGGCAAGAGCAACGCAAGTGCTAAACAAAAGCCAGTGACCTGCTTTTTTCTAGCAATGGTAAAGTCATTTCACTTACCTTCTGCTATTCAGATTGCACCGCACACGTATTTGAATCCTCTGATGTTAGAGTTGATATTGTTCACCGGGACAGCTCGGATTTGGGTGACAGCAGGATTTTGAATAAAGCAGTAAGAAATTAAAGTATATCCTGAGAAATAAAAAAACTGTATACTTTTATCATCTGAAAATGTAGTGAATCCAGTACGATGCCTGGGACTACTCTTGTAACACCAGCAACAGCTACCGCAGAGCATTTTGAAATGGGATACGGTGACATCCATTTTACTGATGGGCTCCCGAGGCAAAAAAGGCAAGAAGTGACAGTCTGTACTTACCCTGGAGAGCAACCGAATCCAGGGGCTTTGCAGGTGTAAAACCACTGTGGAAGATTGACACATCCTCCTCACCTTACCAGAGCTCCATGGAAGTTTTCTGGAGCAGAACCGACACCTGTATAATTTCTATGGCATCGGTGATGGGAATGAGACTATGTCAGTATAAAATGGGTACTAGTGATATAAGAGTTAAGCCTTGCAGGTAAAGGACTTGAAATTCTTGCCTCTGTTCCACCTGCCAGCAGGAAAAACAGATTGGTCAAAAAGTATGAAATTCAGCTTTTTAGCTACTTTTGGCTAAAAGTGGGAATTTTGACTGAGGAATACTATAGCTATTAAATGATTAATGTACGTCTTCCAAATAGTCATGGAGCTGGTGGCACTTGGGGATTTTTTGAGTACCGCTGGACATTTTTCACTAGGATTTTAAGTTTTCCTGGCAAATGACTTAAAAGTTCATGAAATAATTCCATTACACTGAAATGGCACTAAGGAGGAGAAGTACACATTTCTCAGCCATCCACTCGCCTGGACAAGGGGCAGGGCTGACCCCAGCCCTGCCTGGACCAGGGTCAGTCCCTGAGGGTGGGCACCCAGGAGCTTTGGCATCCCTGATGCTTCCAGCCATCACCCACCTCCTTACGTGACGCTCCCTGTTTTGGGCATGCATTCAGCCTGGGACACAGAGCTCGTTTCCAAACTGGCTCCGATACCTTATTTCCTCATTGATGCCATAACAGAGAGGCATTTCTTATGGTGTGCTATTCTTCTTTTTGTTTTTTTAACGTTATTAATTGCCTTCGGTGACAGTTCTAAAGGGTTGGTTGTTTTTTTCCCCTCCAATAAGACAAACACGTTTGAATCGAACAAGCCTTGACAAATGCTGGAGATGATACACACTGCACCGAAATAATGAGGGAGCTCTTTAATACAACACCACAATATGTATGGGCAAGTTGTTGCACTGGAGCGGTATGAGCTTGTCAGATCACAGTGAAATGGTATTTATTGAAAGAATAGGTACAAGGAAGAACAGCAGAAAGTATTCTGCTGTACAAACATGCAGCTGAGCAAAATCTTTGGAAAAATAGGACACATGCAACTTCAAACCATTTTCTGTACAAAACTGCCTGATGTCAATAAAATTGCCCACAATAAATTGAAATCCTTTCTTGCAAAGGAGAAAAATGCAACTTAAGTCCCAAATTCAGTTGTGTCCAGATGCATAAAACAGAGAGAATCAATAGGTGTCAATAGCTGTTGATTTATTTGACCACAAACTATAAACCTGAAACAGGCAAACAAAAAGGTCACCGCACGATGTTTGTTAAAATACACAGGCTTACACCAAATTTTAAGAGAAGTGTACAAAGTAACACTTCCCAAACCAGTAAATCACTCACAATTAACTTGTGTGCATTTCTAATAATATTATTTTGCTAAAATCAGGAAAAGGAAGCATGACAGCAGTCCTTCACACCAGGCGTGTGTTTGAGGGCGTACGTACGTAACATGGGAACCGACTTCACAAAGCATAGGGCAGCGTGACTCACACTGTCAATATAACTCCCCAACTTCGTAATTATAAGGAGGTGCCAGTTTCATGCTATTCAAAGCGTATTTTGAAGGGTCAAACGCTTTCTGGTCTGACAGCCAACTTGCCTGCAACATCGGCTGGTCTGTGCAGAGCTGTATCCGTGATGCTGAGCACTTCTGCTGTGGGCTCGCTGCATCACGGGAAGGAGCGATGCTCCGTGTCCGACTGCAAGCCTCTTCTTCCACCACCCGCACCACCGCAGGATGGAGCCCATGAAGCTGTGCCCGCCTTGTGCCCCTGGCACTGCCGTCTCCCTGTGCGGCGGTGACAGCCCGTGATGCTGTGCGCAGCCCTCGGTGGGTGCTTCGGCATGAACAGGCTTGCAGGGAGATCCTGCCCTTGCTTGAGGGGTTAGCGATGGAAAGCGGTGAAATGGGGCTTTCCGAGGGCACGCCTTCTCTGGGGTTCACGCAGATGTTTAATGCAACAAGCTATGTCACCGCCACCAAAATGAAAGCTTGCTGCTATGCTGGAAGGAATGTTGGCCACTCCATTTCACGGCACCTTGGCAAGGGAGCTATGTATTTGTAGCCGCCAGCCTCAAGAGGAGGTGCTGGCAGGAGGGATGGATTCTCCTGGAGGGAGGCTCCTCTCCGGCACGCTGACCGCAGACTTTAGCCATCCCTTAGCAGCGTACAGGTGGTGGGTTGCAGTGAGTCCTCCCAGGTTGGTTTGGTTGGACCAGAGGACTCCAACACAGCCTAATCCTGCTGGGTTTCTGCCTCCAGGAGGAAGATCAGTGCCCTGCAGCCATCACCAGCGTGATGCTGAGTGCGAGCTGGCTGCTCCTGCTCTGAGTGAAGGCTCAGTCTCCCCTCCCAGCCCAGTTCCCCCCTGGCTTCATGCAAAACACAACAGTGTCACCTCCAGAGACACTTTCTGGAGGGCAGCGAGCATCATCCATAGGCAAAACAAGATGTGACCTTGCCCTTGGGCCTCCGCCCGCGCCAGCACATCCCTCCCAACACCGACAGGATGCATCTGGATTCTACTCACGTGCTGAAGAAGGAGGAAGGCAAAAATCCCGCTGCTAAGACTTACAGTCCAGTGCTGGCACAGCAATCCTGGAGCGAAAGGACTTGCATGGAGCCAGCTGCCCTGCTCCCACCATGCAGAGCTCCCAGTCACCTGCTTGCTCTTGCTCTTGTCATTGCTGCAGGCACTGCGGGTCAGGGGAAGATGATAGCTGCAATCCAACACAGAAATAATTAACTGCGGTACACCAAGGGGAAAATACCATGATGACTGCAATGAGTATCAAGAGCGTGCAGCCTGAGGCAGCCCAGCGTGTCAAGAGAAGGGAGCAGCATCCCTGCGAGAGCTGCCACTCAGCACTCTAATTTGTAGTGATGGGGCAGCCCTCTCCCGGCCTGCCCTCCGCCCGCTGTCAGAACACAGCTCTGGGTATAAATTTACACCGGGAGGAATTAGCAGCCAGTCTGCCCTGGGCTGGAAGGAGCCGTTTCGGGTTTCACGGCTGCTGCTGGGTGATGGGAGCCAAGTGCTGGAGAAGAGGGACCCGGCAGCTCACAGCATCTTCCTGGGGCCACCGAGCCTGCAGGCAACCTGCGGGAGGGCTCCCGAGACAGCACTGCTGGGCAGGTGCTTCTCTAAATGCCTGGGACTCCGCTCCAGCCCCCAGCTTTGACACCAATAATCCTACAAATAGCCTATGGGGTTTAACTTCTCTGGGTGAGAAAAAGGCTCGAGAAAATGAAAGCCATGGCAAGATGGGATCTCTGCAGCAACTCATCAAGTCCTGCTGCCCAGAGACAGAGGAAAGAGGTAGCTCCTGGCTCCCTTTTCCCCGAGATGAAGGAAAGGAGCTGAGAAAGGCTCTGGAAGAAGACAGGCAAAGCAGATTGAAAACACAATTTGGTCCAAGCTTGGCTCCATCTTAAGAAGCTGCAGGAGATGGGAAAGGAGCACCATGAGGTGTGGGAGCATGACAGCCTGGTCAGGGCATGGGGATCGGTGTGTGTCCCAAAGGACACCCCAGAGGGACAGCCCTGCCCACCCAGCTCTGCGAGGAGCTGTGCAGGGAAGGCTGCATCCCGGTCAGAGCCCCTCAAGGCAGAAAAATTACGGGAAGGGACTGGGAAGGGGGTTGGAGGAAAGCAGAGGACCAGGGTAAGGCGGCTGGGATGGAGAGAGTGGACTAAGTTCTAAGGAGAGGTTAAAAGAGCCAAATACATATTGCTCAGCTAGGAGACGACTAAGGGGACATGAGAGCAGCCTACAAGTATTTGGAGGTTGTAAACATCAAGGAGGGAGAGGAATTATTTACAGTTATGCATGGGGCATAACTAAGAGTAATGGGATGAGATTAAGAAAGGAAGGGTTTAGGCTGAATATCAGGAAATATTTCCCAATGATGAAACATGTTAGGCTGCTGAATAATCCTTCCAGGGGAGCCATGGGAGCACAGCAGTTTAGATGGTTATGACTACCCATGACTAAAGCCTGGGCTATGTGCTGCCAGGCGTAATGGATAACGTAATTTCTGTCTCTGGCCTCCAAGGTTATTTCCTTTCCGTCTCTACAGGAGGGATATCTTATCAAGCAATACATGCTTCTAACATGATGCTCCTTTTGTCAGAGACAAAAGAGACCCCCAGTTCCCGGCCCCGCCAGGAGTGACACTGCGGTCAGCGGGTTAGGGATGTACCCGGCTCTGCAGGTCACACCTCTTGCCTTTAAGGCACAGTCACTTCTCCCAAATTTCAACCAAAGCAAATGCAACCTGCAAGTAAAAAAAAAAAAAAAAAAAAAGAGTGGAGCCAGATAATTGCTAATATCCTTGTTCTTTTGCTGCATCTTTTGTCATGAGAGGGACCTGAACTGACCTCAATTCAGCACCAAAGTACTCCTGTCAAATCTAGGAAGCTTTTTTACCCCACAAAAGCTGTACCCCTCCAGAAAACAGGATTTTCAGCCATTTTCACAGGAGTTTCCATCCTCAATGAGAAAGAGTCAGAGTCACCCAACAAAGAGGAAGGCATTGGGGAGGAGCCATCCATCAGGATCTAACTCGCTGCATTTGCATTTGTAATTAGGAGATTGGAAATGCTCAGCAGCAGCATCAGGTGGTACCAGAGCTGGAACAACGTCACTGTTCACAGCTCTCGCAGAAAGCATCAGGTGCAAGCCCTCGGTGGCAGCGGGGTGACAGGGCTGGGACACGCGGGCAGAGGGGACGAGGGGACAGAGCACCCACACATGCATTTCCTGAGGACTAAACCTTCACCGTTGTACCATGTTTCTCCTGTTTATTTACAGTAGACAGCAGGAGAGCAGGAAAGGTCTGAACTCCAGCCGTAAATGGAGATCCCCAAGCGATGAAGATCGGTGACGAGGCAGTCAGGGAGGAGTGGCATTTCTGAGGCTTGTGGAGCCCCAAGGCTAGGACATGGTGGGAGGAGGAGAACCAGGGAGCTATAATAAACAAACAGTCTTTAACACTGGATCCCAGGGATAATAATCCATCAAATCCTAAAGGTTTGCCCTGAGCACCTACCCAGTTTATGTACAGTGGGTTACTTCCTTTGTACAAAATCTTTCATGCATCCTTATTTCCCATATACTGTTTCACCTCATGTTATACCTTGTAATCTTGGCTTGTAACACAGTTTAGAGTTATTATATGTCACATAAGGGTTGAAGTTTAAAAAAACCAAACCACAGCTCGGCTCAGACGCACCATAGCGATGGGAGGAGCGGTTATAAACACTGAAGTAAACCTGGGGAATGCTTTTCCCACCTGCAGGCTTTAACACCAGCAATTTCTACATATGTGAGCCGTGACCGAGGACCCCAGCACACCAGGGAGGAGCTATGCAGGGACATGCTGGTATGCAAGAGCAGAAACCACAAGAGGTTTCTCATGGCAGAGTGCCCGTATGGCCATGACGTGGAAAAGCCCGAGCAGCAGCAGTTCTGCAGACTCTATCGATGAAGACGATGAGGCTCTTTTGAAGAAGCATATCTAACATTTCACGGTGTTTTAAAACTAATGAAGATGTAACGATGTGAAACCAAAGGGGGTTGGTGTTGGAGACGGGCAGGATTGGAGCACACGGTGTCCAGCCGATCCCTGCATCCCAGCCCGCACACATCCCGGCTGCCCCGCTGCGCTCCAGCACCGCAGCTTCTCCCAGTATCAGATGTGAGTCACTGCCAGAGGCAGGATACCAGATGAACCAGAGGTCTTATCCGGTATGGAGGATCCGAACTTCCAGTGTTTACTTAAGCATGAAGCAGAATAAACTCTGGTCCTTAAAACTAAACATCTAAATGCACTCGCTAATCCGGAGACGTACAGTAAGCAATTGTACAAACACACCTTAAATGTTTTTTTGGCAATTTTTGCAGTTCACCCTGAAAGACGTGTCATCTTTCAAAACATGAAAATCCAACTTCCCCAAGTCAATGGGGAAGTGTTCTGCTTTTCTCCTTTGCAGGTACCAAAAGTTGAAGCAATTAGAGCCCCAGCCAAGTACATCTTCACACAAAACATCAACCACTATGAACAACACAGAGGCAAAACCATTGCTGTGGGCAGGACATGCAGGTGGATTTTCTCTGCAGGCTGGGGGAGACAGAGGAGGATTAAAATACCTGACACCCTCATGCACAGTGCTTGGTTTTATGACCAGGAGCCTAAGCCTACAGTTTTCCCTCATAACCATGTGTGATCCCTTTTTAAAAAGGCTCCGCTCCAGCCACGCCGTTGAAATACTGTTCAAATACATTCTGAAAGGGGGTTTTTTTATTATTATTTTTTCCCTGAAAACATGGGCAGTTGCTGAATTTAATGTTTTGTGGAGTAAAACCACAAAGTTTCACTCAGTCCTCATCTATAATTGTGGTAGACACTAGAAAATCCCTCGAGAGTCCCAGCACACACAGAGCCAGACCAGATCCTCCAAGTTCCCTCCACACAGAAATCCTCCTGAATAACAAATATTAATACATAGTAAATAATAATTGTAATGCTTAGCACTTCCCACCCGTAGATCTCAGGGTATTTCATCAAGCTGCATGAATGCCTTCAATTCTCTTGCTCACAGGCAAATGAGGACTTCTCTTCTGCAAACACTTTCCACGCAGGTGTTCAATTTTAACCTTATACCTAGTTTTGGTGATTACGTTGTGGTCTGCCCAGTCGTTGGGAGAGCTCCAGGTTAGGCTTCTTCTGCAGATGCTCCCTTTGGGAGAGCAAAAATGCTAAAGGGGTTTTTAATATATACACATGGACAACTCGTCTGCTTTCTAAACACCAAATATTTGCACCTAAACTCATTCATTTTTTTGCTCTTTCATTGCTATGGGTATCTTTGGTTTAGTGTAGTCATGTTTCAGCAGGAGAGAGCTCAGCCCTTTCCTGCCTTTGGAGAAAATGTATTTACATCATGTTCTGTATTTGCAGTGGCCAGAAATGCCTTCGCTCTCCTGACCCTGGGACGGTTTCCTCCCTGCTTTGGGAACCGACCGGCTTTGCCCTGTGCAAACAGAGAATAAAAACTTGCCTGTGCCCTGTGGCACGGACAAGGCAGTCTCTTTAGAGTGTCTATCATCATTTTGCCTGCACTGTTAAAACAGGTACAAAAAATGTCCCTCTCTTTCATCAAAACGCCCTGCTGATTTTGAAAGCAGGCAGAGGGATGATGGCAAAAATCCTTATTCTGTGCCGCTTTGTCTTCAGAGATAGGTGCCTCTGAACTTTTGCTGCTGGTCATGATAAATCAAGGGTGGAGACACCAGCAAGACATCTACAACGGGCCAGAAAGCTGGCAATCCAGCTTTGAAACGGTGGTGTAAAACATCAAGAGGTCTCAGGAGTGAAGTGTGGTGGTCGGGGCAGCTTTGGCAGGACGATGTATTCTGGTCCATGAGGAGGGCCAGGGTGGGATGGCAGGAGGAGCACTGCGGTGCACAAGAGAGCTCTTTGAGGAAGCTCATGAGGTGCAAAGCTTTTGGGAATAACAAGATTCGGCAGGTCTTTACACGTGCAACTACCGAATCCACCTTCAGCATCCTCAGCCTGGCGCCTAGCTCTGCTGTAAAACACACAAAGCCATATAAAACAATGTTTTGTCATGTTGGCTCCGCTGGCCGCTGTCGGGCTCCCTCTGGAAGCCGCCTCTCCTTTCTGCCTCACTGAATTCAGCAGACCTCGGGGACAGGTTTGGCAATTAAAGAGATCATCTAAATACAGCTTTGTATGGTAGATCCCTGAGTAACGAGATGCGTATTAAGAAATCAGCGCAGGGTTGGTTGCATCCTCCCATGTCCCTGGAACAGCACAGAAAGTGCAAATTCCCTCGGAAATGCCACCTCTAGTGCAAGGCCAGCCTGTGTTTAACCCCAGCTTCATCCACTGGTGGTGGGATGTGCTGGTGCCAAGCATGAGCAGGGCAGAAGGTGGGAACAGGAGGGGACCCCCCCGGCCCCCCCACTCTCCAGGTGACAGCTCAAGGCTAACACAGGGCAGCCTCTCCTTGAACGAGGACACTCTCTTCAGTTTAATCCATCCCTGCAATTAGGAGGTAATAACTCTAGTGGGAAAAATGTAACAAAATATTAAGCCATCAGTTTTAATTTCTATGAAGCCCTGTATATGCTGCCAGAAAGCGCCGTCCGATACATAGCTCCTGCCAAATAACGTGTATTTACCTCGTTTCCACTTGCAGGCCAGCGCGGTCACCTATAAAGGTTAACGCTCGGGATCTGTGCACAGAATGGAGATGAGTTTCAGATGGATGATCAGGCACTTAAATAGTTTTCAGAACAACTTTGGAAGTCATTAATCTTAATAGATACAGCAATAATGAGACAAGATGGAGAAGGTCCCACAGGGCTGGAGAGGAGGCAGTCCTGGCTGTAAGAAACCTTTGCTCCTCAGCACTCTCTAACATCAGGGATGAAGAGTGGCTGGGCCAAAGCCTCTCACCATGGCTCAAAGCCAATCCCTGGGGAAGAGGGAGGAATAAAGTACATAGGTCCCCAGGATACTGCACATCTCTGCTCTCAGCCATGTCTTTGTGAATGAGCACAAATTGACCCTTAAATATATGCATGGTCCCTGTTAAGGCTGAAGCTAAATGCTTCTCAACGGAAGGCAGACTTGAGTATCTGTATCTATGTCATATTTACATGTGTTTTTTTCCACCAAGACGTAAGAAGTAGGTTTAAGTAGATGCCAAGGTCTAACAGATGACACGTTAAGATTCAGTATGACATTCAGCCAGTGCATGAGCTAAGACACTGCTGTGCTGTCAAAGCACAGATGAATAACACTAATCACGGCAGAGTAGTTGGAGCCCGATGTAACAACTACCTTGTGAGAACATCGGAGGCGTGTGTGTTAGTTCGAAGGTATATGTGCCATTAATCACTTTCCCTCAAAAGCTATAGTGCATGGAATAAACTGCAGTGGAGATACTTGGATCGATGTCTAGACCGTAAGTAACTTTTCACTAATGCCCAAATCCCCAAGATACTGTTCCTTGGCAGTAAGTCCTCAGACAGATCTCTAGAAAGTCGTTAAATGTGTTGCGATTTCACTGGCAAGTATACAGCTGACCACAAGCTGCAGAATCAAAAATCCTGCTAGTGCAAAGATGAGAAATACATCAATATTTCATTGATTGAGATCTACACTCCCATTAATGTCTACATTGTATAAGGAAACATCTCTAAACGTCATTCCTGAAAAATAACAAGCAGTGTTGCTGGAGTAGATGTGGCCTTTCCAGTTGTCACAAACAAGGCTATAATTACTTTTAAAGGCCTAAGATAATTAAACTAAGTATTACCACCCTCTACAAAACTTTGATTGTTTGTTTTTGTTTGTTGTGGGTGATCCTTGGTTCGCAGCTTGTTAGCAGCATGTCACCACGGAATAAACACAACCACACACACAAAAGAAACCTCTTTTCCAACATCTCCTTTCAAAGCATCTTGCAGGCTCTGCATGCTGCGGATTGACGATGTACACAATTGCCGCAGCTCTTCTTGCTGTTGCATAAAGGTCGCCATGAGCAGTTGGGGATGGATAAATATTGCGTTTGTTTATTACTCAAAGATGACAATGATGATAAATTCAGCTGAAGGGATTTCCTTGCCACAACAAGCATTTTCTGTGTTTCCATCTAACCACCAAGGCAGCGATGCATCCCTCATTTTGTCCACGAAGAAATCAGGTCTAGCGTTATCGATCTGGTGCAGCTACAGCAACCTTTCACAAGCATGATCAAAATGCCAATAAACTCTGCTCTTTTATAGCTTCTTCCATTTGCTTAACACCTTTTCCTGCCTTAACCTGCCCACGCCCTGGGGGGAGGTCGGGGTAGCTGGTTGCAGGCACATAAACCTCCTATGACTTGCTGGAGTCACACCAGGAGGTAGGGCAGGGCTGGAAAAAGGACTTCTCCCAGTCCTCATACTTCTTTTTCTTTGCTCCAGCGTCCTTTTTGCTCTTCGCAATGGTCTGCATAAACTCACAGATATGTTTTCTAAGTGACGGAGCTGCTCCGCCTTTCCCTTTGCTGTAGCTCATCTTCAGTGATGCTGGGCTGTGGAGGAGGTTAGGAGGGACAGGGACAGCTCGGGGTCCCATCCCGCTGCTCTTACCATAAATCTGAGCGGGGGGACTTCTTTCAGTGGGGAATAGGAACGAAGCAGGGAGGGGACTGAAGTGCTGGAAATATTACCCTGAATGGATGATCTTGCAGGTCTGACTCACACAAATCTCCCAGTGGAGTGAATGGGAGGGCTGCTGGACTCGAACATAAAGGGAAAATTTCAGTATTGACTCCCTTCCCCCGTATGGTTAGGTCTGTCTTGGGAAGGACAATATTTTCCAAACAATTTGTCATCTTTTTTTTCTGAAGTCTCCTTTCCCTTTGGCTCCAAAACAAATGTGCGTGCACAGAAAGAAGCTTATTCCTTTACAATTTGCCTCTTCTGGGAAGTTCAGAAACGTTACAATCCAGTCGTAGTCCAAATGGCCCAGTTTTTCCCAAAGAAGCAGTGCGGCCTCTCAGACGCTATTCCAAGGATGCGCTAACAGGGAAGACTGCAAATAAAGAAATGGGCGAGCTTGGAGAGTCATTTCTTCGCTGTATTTGGAAATACAGGGAGACTTTCTTTTAATGAATGTTTGTGGTGATTAAAAAAAGCAATCGCAAGGGGTTCTTCTGTTTGTGTAGGAACAATTTGTGCCACCATCATGCGGCATGCGAGTTTGGCTGTGGAAACAACACTTTTGGAAACCAGGTTGGGTTGGGTTGGAGATGATTTGAGGCTGGTTTGGTTGGCAGCAGAAGGGTCACCTGGGGATGAGGTGCTCTTCTCTCCCGACCCCAGCGATGCTGTGCACTCCTTGGTGCCTTTTGGGTAAAAGCCCCGATGTGTTGTTGGCACCTGAATTCATCTGATGTCTTCTCTGAGGGAGAAGCTTTATGGTGGCCATCTTTTAAACTGGAAGCTGAAGCACAGATGCTGAGACTAATTAATCTGTCTTTGGATCAAGCGCAAAGGAAATAACAAGACTTAGGCACCGACAGAAAGATTTACGCTCACGGCTTCCATTTCCAGCATATTTTAGGCATCACATCTCAAAGCTCACCCCTACAGCTTGCCTCAAAGCTCCACTTATTTTTCTAGTACCTGGAGCTTCCTGTTAGTGCCTGGCCACAGGTGCCTCGGTCCGACTGGCGTATATGAGTGAAGAGCTGGGACAGGCTTCCAGCCCGTAATACACGTTCAGCAAGGATCACCTCCTCGGCTAGGAGGGATGGAGTCTGTATATAACCTGCCCTTGCAGCCCAGGGGCCCACTGCCCAGCCCCAGCCCCACTCCTTTGCTGTGTGGTCTTTGACCAGCTGTTTGCCTCTCCAGACCTCTTCTGATCCCCCACGAAGAGGGAGATCTCTCAGAGCTTGTCCCTCCAAGAAGGAGACTCCTGGATCCGGGGATATTCCAGCATCCATATCTGATCTTTTTGGGGGGAAGGATCCTGGCAACCATGACCTAAGCTGAACACGGGGCAGGATGTTCTCAACATTTGCCGTGTTCACCTGCTCATAGTCACGACTCAAATGACTCGAAAAACCTTTGCAGCCATTCAGCATCCTGGAGGAGTTTCCTCGGCACCCACTCAAAAACCTGGGCAAAGTCTCTCCGGGTGCTGAGCGAGCTGTGCCCCGGTGCTGGCGACATCAGGGCCATCTGGAAGAGCCGCGGTAGTGGGACACGGGGTCCTCTCCCCAGCTCCTCAGCCAGGCAGGCAGCCTGGGAAGCTCCCCTCCATCCTCAGCATGTAAACGTCTGCTGGAGGAAGACTTTTCTCCTAATAACACGTCATTAAACATTGATTTAAAGACAATCATCTTCCCTCTCTTTAATTTCACAGCACCTTTAAAACAGCTGTTAGGCTGCAGCGGGGACGATCAGCCGAACAGGAAACACATTGTTAGCTCCTAGCATTAAAACAGTAGAATGCATTAATTTATGAGCTCCTACTGCCTCTCCAAAAGTTTTATTATGTTAATATCACCTTGATGTGCTGGTAGGCCCCGGTGCCAAAGCCGCTTTCACACAGTATGTGCCATCCTAAATTACAGGCTGGGCGCCTCCTGGAACTGCCTTTGGAAAACTGGAGTAAACCAGCAAGCACTAAAGTTAATATTATCTTACAGACTAACAACCAGCTAATGCTCGACATGTGAATCCCATTTACTTCTTCTCTCTATAACAAATGGCAAGTGTGGGACTGGACTGTTCCTGATTTTATGCTATTTATATTTCTTATTCATGCCATATTCGTTGTCCTTGATTTTCAGCTACAGTTATAGCCTCTGTGTCCGTGTGTGTGTGTGTGTGTGTGTGTGTGTGTGTGTCACCCACTCTACTTAGGAAAGCCCAAGGCACGTCCCCCGCCGCCGTGTTCGCTCAGTCGCCGCGTGGCTTCTGTGTTTTTCTCTTGGGACGAGACCTTCCAGGGGGTAAGGTATGAGAAGTGAAGTGTCTGAAACAGCAGAAGCATCCCTGGAAAATTAAACCGGACAAAAAGTCTGGGGTTGGGTGTCGGGCTAGCTCCGCAGCACAGTGTCCCTGTGCCGTATCACCCACGTAAGCATCCCCCCCGGT
>NW_009615724.1:0-7863 GCF_000690535.1 Cariama cristata | reverse complement strand
TCAATGAAGATGTTAAACAGAACTAGCCCAAAAACTGAGCCCTGGGCGACACCACTGGTGACCAGCCACCAACTGGATTTAATTCCATTCACCACCACTCTCTGGACTTGGCCAGCCAGCAGATGCTAGTCTTCAGTCAGGCACATATTCAGTTACATCTGCTTTCCCTGGGTCAAAAGGGCCAGTTAGTATGATCGCTGATCCAGCACACTTGAAATTCACTTTGCTTTATGGACAGAAATTTCTCATAGTGTATACATGTATACATTTCAGTAACTTGATTCAGTGAGTGCCTTGAAGCACAGAATAGGTTTGATTTACACATAAAAACTTGTACCATGGGAGTAAAAAAGAATGTGGGTAGTTCTGGTTTGGGTTTGGGTTTTTTATTTTATTTTTATTTTTACTGATAGCATAATCATATTAGTAAAATTCTTTAAAATAAGTTCTAGAACTGTTAATGTGTGGTATATTGTTTAATATAATCAAAGCATATCACAGTTGTTTAACATATGGTTAAACTCACCAGTCTGGAGAGCCAATTTGCCAGGCTGGATTTGAACTATATATTCTTTTGTTGCTGTTTGTAATGAGCTGTTGTAATACTGAGTTTTTTCTTTCCCTTTGCTCAGTATCTTACTGCACCAGTGGGTACCTGGCTTATCCATGGTAGATATGGGCTTGATAGGATCTGCATTGCTACAGATAGATTTTTCATGGCTCAGGTATTCCAACAGATCACAAGGGAACATTCTCCATTCTTGACTTTGATGTGAAGAGAAACTAAAGAGCAACTTTACCTTAAATCTAATCAAATTACCTCAGAGAGAGACTGATATACAACTTGGTAAAGGGAACACCCACATCAGCTCAGACGTGGGGGAGAGGGAGGAATCTATTTCTTTTTCTTATCCTTTTTACATTTCAATGAATACTTAAGTATTTATTGATAAAAAGAACAGAATTGGAGCATACTGCTTCTCATTCCTGTGTCTTTACTATCAAGTGATGGAGCCGTGCCTGATTAATCTGTCTCAGCAGTTATTTACACATTTGAAACAGTGAAGCGACTACAAAATAGATTAAATGGTGGCCCCTTCGGCATGTCTCATACCCTTCTGACTTATGGTAGAAATCCATGGTTCAAATCCTTATTCTGGGTTTAGGACAAGATCTGCGTTCAAATTCTCATCTAATCATATAGCACTAAAGCCAGAAGAAATACTATGAGGAGTATTAAACTGTTTTCCTCCCTTCTTGTGGGATTAGAGGAACCAATGTGACATCATCAGGAGTACTCAAAGGCATAGTCATTTCTGTCATTCATTTGCACAGGGATTCAGCAAAATTTGAGTCTCATTCAACTGTTGACAAACGTAGACAAGGAAAGGCAGTCATCTTAGGACACTTTTTTTTTCTAAATTTGTGAATATAGTAGATTTTATAATCTGCTGACATCTTTGTTTTTTCATGCTGTGTTCAAGTGGTAATCTCAATACAATTTTCTGTTGTGAGAATTTCACTTTGGTAAAGTCAACACATTCATCCTCTGCTAAAGCATACATAGACACATATGTCCACACACATGCACCCAAAACCTGGGGTACTTAGCAACGGAAAAATAAACCTTGAACTTGGGGAGTGGAACAAGCTCACAAGAATGATTGCAGTCAGGGATAAAAGTAGTGATTGTTTTAGTTATGAAAAGGAATGAAAGAGCATGAGTTAACCAGCAGCTAGCCTTCTCTTCCATTTTCTTGGAGCTGAAGGACAAAGTACTGACAGTCTTAAGCGTTATGTGCCTATATTTGTGTGTATATATGGTGTATGTGTTTTTCTGTTCCTATGTGCATTAGTACCTCTGTTGAAAACAGCCTAGTTTCACTATGAAATATCTTGCAAATTGGATACTATTGGTTTCAATTGCTTAATACAAAACAAAGGTCTTTAAGATTATTTTTTTTGTTCTGATTAAGAGCTGAATGCTCTCCTTTTTCATTGGAAACATTTTTGTAAGTCGAAGAGATGGCCATTCCTTTTGTTTGTATTATTTCTAATGAGCGGTCATGAGGGCTGCTTTTGTCTAACAACCCAAGAAGTTAATGAGCTTACATCCATGGGAACAGAAAATCTCACTGTGAGTCCATATAATCCCTTTTTTTTTTTTTTTTTCTGGTAAGATCTTGGTGCATACAGACACAGTAAAGAAAATCTCCTGAGTAGCCAGGAGAGCAGATTTCCACCTTCCAGGTCATTCTAGCACTTTTCTTCTCTCATTCTCTGTGAAATTGAAATGTAATATTAAGACAGGTATTTGAGTTTTAATGAATCTCCATGAGAGCCATGTATTCTGAACTCCCCTTAGAGCCAGTGGAGATCTGGACAATGAAGCCTGGACAGCAATTCATCTGCCCACTTCAAAGGGATCGGTGTGCTTGTCCACACATATGTGTATTGTCATTTGAGCTTCCCAAGGATATGTCACCTGGATCCTAGTTGTCAGTCCAGAAGGGCATGAGTGTCACTTGTCATAGCTCCTAGTCCCACATAGATGTCTTGTATACCCTAGCAAGTCTCAACTGGCACGAGATGGTTGTCTTCAGGAAACTAAACTGAGCCTTACTCTACAGTCTATGTGGAGAAATTAACTATGTGGGCTTCACAGGCTGTATTGTCTGGCTATCCAGTGATTATAAGTGGAGCTTGCACACCCACTGAATGCGGAGACATTCTGGTGCCTGAAATGAGTGCCTTAATTCTGAGCTGAATTTTCAGTCACAAGTTGTCATGGTTTAACCTCAGCCGGCAACTAAACACCACACAGCCACTTGCTCGCTCCCTCCTAGTGGGATCGGGGAGAGAATCAGAACAGTGAAAATGAGAAAACTCCTGGGTTGAGATAAAGACAGTTTAATAAATGTCACTGTTTAAGGCTGGGTCAGCTCTTAAAGTGGATGGCAGATGCTCTCTATTAACCCCTCCCTTCCCCCTGGCAGGGGAAGGAAAGGAGAAAAGGGAGAGAGACTTACAGGTTGGAAATTAAAACTACTTTAATAAAACAATAACTGAAAAATAGTATACTAATAGTAATACTAATATTACTAATAATAGAAATAAAAGGAAAAATATACAAAACCAATATTGAGCTTCCCAATGATGGCCTGGAAATTGCAGGCTGTGGTAGCTCGCACTGCTGACGTGGCAGGGTGGGCACCTGGATGTCTCAGACCAAACTCCGCAGCCAACAGGAATCAGACTCAGGAATGCATGGATTGGGATCGGAGGCAGGAGAGTGAGCAGGGTCCCACAGGGACACCAGCCATGAAAGGAGACAGACCTTCGTGATCCCTGATCTTTATACTGAGGATGGCGTGGGTGGGATGGAATAGCTCATTGGTCAGTTTTTGGTCACCTGTCTCGTCCACACTCTTCCGCAGGTGCGACTCTTTTACAAGTTTTCACTTGTTTAACATAAGAGAGCCAGCAGTGACCTTGGTTCTCATAGGAATAAGTATAAACATGGGCCTTTCTGTATACCAATCCCACTATTACTTCTGTAACGTCTATAAACATAGAGTGCTATCAAGTCTGAAAGCAGACACTGTCTGAAAAACATGTAGCTGCACTTTCAGAAAGTGCAGTTACTTAGAAGAAACTTAACTGAAAGAAAATCTACTGAAAGGAGAAAATAGTCCTATTTTAGCTAAACCAGAACAATAGGTGAAGCAAAAACTGTACGCCCAAGCACAGCAAAACAAGGAATTCATTCACTACTTCCTATCAACACGCAGGTGTTCAGCCATCTCCAGGAAAGCAGGGCTCCATCACACGTAACGGTTACTTGGGAAGACAAACACCATCACTTTGAATGTCCCCCCCCTCCTTCTTCTTCCCTCAGCTTTGTATGCTGAGCATGATGTCACATGGTATGGAATATCCCTTTGGTCAGTTGGGGTCAGCTATCCCAGCTGTGTCTCCTCCCAACTTCTTGTATAGTCTCAGCCCACTCATCGACAGGGCTGTGTGAGAAGCAGAAAAGGCCTTGACTCTGTGTAAGCACTGCTCAGTGATAACAAAACACCCCTGTATTATCAGCACTGTTTCCAGCACAAATCCAAAACGTAGCCCCGTACAAGCTACTATGGAAAAAAGTAACCCTATGCCAGTCAAAACCAGCACAGAAGTGGAAGTGCCGTTTGGATTTAGCAAAATGAAAATGATCCGAAACATGATCTGGAGGTAGAGGTCAATTGAAATGACAGTATGGGTGTTTGTTGTGACTGTGCATGGGCTGGGCTGAGAGTGGGCTGGATTGGTAAGGGTTATACATACCAGCTGCAAGTATTCTGCAGAAAACACACTGCTTCCATGCTCCAGAGTTTTTTACTGAGGAAGAGTTTGGAAACGTTTCAGCTGGTCTTAGCCAAAGTGGAAGATAAAAAGACTTGCAGGTTGGTGCTGCATCCAGTATGACGTTGACTCATCTGGAAGCCCTGATACACATTTGTTCCTTGCAGCAGAAATCCAGAGCATGTGGTTTTTTTTGCAGGAGCTGATTGATCTTTGTTTGTCCTGTAAGCATTATAGTATTTTGGTCAAAAACCACACCATGCATACTACATGGCTTGCAGGCAGTAGCTGGCGTTGCCTTCTCAGGTGTTCCTGGGACTTGGACTGGGCTGGCAGTTCATCCCAGGACTAACAATTTGGTTTGCTTCTTCCTAAGGCTGAAAATTAAAATTATGCAAAAGCCCATGTGCTAGCAGTGTTCTGTATGAGAATTGCTTGTGCATCGTATATGTCTCCAGATCCCTAGTTGGATTCCCCCTTTCTTGCATCTTGCTTCTGTGTAGCCAAACTTTCATTTTTCCTTGCTTCCCACAAAGAGGCAGTGATGGGAAGGAAGATGTGAAGAAGATGAAGCCAACTACAGCCACAAGTAGTGGGGAAAGGTGGTACTGACAGATTAATCCACGTACCTTCCGTTGCTTTGGTTCCTGCAGCTTCTTCATATGTCCAGCCCTAGGATGCTCAGTCTTTTCCAGAATTGCTGACACCTCCTGAGTTTCTGGGCAATTGAATTTGACATCCTGTTTTCTGTCAATAACCCTCCTGACTTTCTTAGAAAAGATAGGAAAGTATCTATCCTACTTTCCAGTAGATAAGAAACATTTACATAGCCAAATGAGCTCATACAACCTACGTGAAGTGCTTGAGGAGCAGCTCCAAACTGAGTAGCCGTACAGGAATCCCTGTAACAACGCATGGCATTGTATTTGCCTAGATAGGATAGTAAGTAATTGTTCTTATGATGAGTTTACTCTACCTACTGAGTTTCAACAATCCACATGGCTGAACTTGTTTTCAGTTTTTCCTTGCTGTTGAGTTATCCCATTGGATTAACTTACTTGGACCTTTACAGTAAGTTATGCTGATTCAGTGGGTGGTCTGGCTCCTATCCAGGGCACATCAGGCATCCAAGGAAAAGGCTAGTGACAACCTTCCCAAAGGAGCAAAAAAGCCATTGTGGTTTCTCATGGTTTCTCACTGCAAAGGCTCTGAGCAATGAACCCAAATTTAGTGTACGGTTACGACAAAACATGGCAAAGTATGATGTTACTTCACTTTAGCTGTTCTGAAAAACTAGGCATTTAGGTCAAGCAAGTTATGGTGAACCTTCCTCTCATCAGTGGTGAAAATTAACCACAGGCACAAGTTAACTCACCCCTTTCTGTCTTCAACACTCATGTTAATGTTTGAGACCTTGTGTTCTTGAGATGTTTCTGTCTATATAGAGATGATAGCTGAGATCAATGAGGGTAACACTGACTTTAACATTCATGATAAGAGAGCTTTTTATGTGTTGTTGGGCAATACATACAGAAATTGGTATAATGACTCACCCATGTTCACAGGCAGGGAAAGAAAACACATTTAGGGAGGAAAGAGCTCAAGCAGAGCCTTCCGTACATGCTTAATGATGAGCAGGTGTAACCTTCCTGTCTTGTAGGAGCGAGTAAAGCTGCTCTTGAGTTTCAGGTGCATGTTTCACTGCAGGGACTTTGGTGAATCAGAAACACAGAGTGACTCCATGAGTGAACTGGGAATAAAACTCATGTTCTTGACTTCTTATATCTGCAGTTCCACGTAGGGACATACTTTGTTTTTGTCAGGCTATCCTGTTCATGAGAGCTCTTCATTCCCCCAGCCTACTGACAAGTACTTCACAACCAACACTCCCCAAAAAAACCCTAGTTGAAATATTAGGCTTGATGCTGCAACTGAGATAACCAAGTCCCCTGCTGAAATGTGTTGGAAAAGTTTAGGCCTGCCAGAAATATTTTGTCAGCCTGTCTATGATTTTCCAGTGAAAGGCAGGGTTTTGCTCTCTGTCAGATTATTTTTTTTAATCTCCTTTTGATGAACTTCCCATTCGTTTTTTAGCTACTTACAGAAGAAAGTTAATTTTTTAATTGCAGTTTCCAACAAAAAAAAATCACTTCAGAGATATTCTTACTTTCATTTTTTTCCTGCTGTTGCTTTTACTCTTGACATTCAGCCTACTCAACAAGTCCTGATATGACATGCCATAGAATATTTATCCTTGCAAAGCCCTGCTGTGACCATTGCCCAGTGCTTCCAGAATCTGCATTTAGCATCCCTTCATATGACTATATTGGTGGGGTTGTCTTATCACTGAGTCACCCTCCAGCTTCATATGAAAGGGTGCAAAGTTAATGAAAACAGCATTAAAACTCTATTAGCATTTACTGAGATTACTAAGTCTTGTTCTGAACTTAATATTAGTTTCAGCATTCATTTTTTTAAACTCACAGTACTCAGAACCTGAGACAGCAGAAACAGTCCTATCATTGAGCCCATTTTTCAGATGAGGATGTTATTTCAGAACGAATGGAAGGCTTTAATTTTGAAGGGTATTGTTTGAGGGTTTGGGGGGGGGGGGTTTATGTGGGTTTTTTCTTCCTTTTTTCTTTTGAAGGAAGAGCCACTCATTGTAGTTTATATTTTTTTTTCTATACATTTTGACTTGAATTCCTGGAGAAATGAATCCTGTACAGAGAAAGATCTCCAGGAAATGTCACATTATATCCTACTTCTTTCAGAATGTTAATGAGTATTTTCCTTCAGATACAAACTTTGTTTGCTGCTGCTTTTCTTGGGAAAAGAAAAGAGATGAAAACACAGTGTGATAGTGACACAGAAAGGAAAATTACTTACCATGCAAGTGAAAGAAGACTAAAGTATGCTTGAATCTAAGTACTCGTGCTTCCCATCCTCAGCCTTGGCTCTGGCTCAATCAAGACCTTCAGATGCTTCAGGTGTATTGGTTATTTTAAAAGTACCAAGAGATTTTCTCTAGCCTCAAAGATAAGTTACAAGTCCATGTTGCTTAAGCATACCCTACAGTCCCATAGTGCAGAAAAGCATCTCATGTCGCTTGACGCTGGGTCTTCTCTGGGTCCTGTATGGTTCTCTTGTGGTCCTAAGATATTATTATACATTTTTTGCTGTGTTTTTGTCTCTGGAAGTACCCACAGTATTACACTCTGCTAAGGAAGACTGGAGCTTGAGCTAAGATATGTCACAGAACTTGCTACAAAAGATGTAGAGCTTTTTTAGCTTTGGTCGCTAAGCCTTTTGGCATAGCTGTGGTGGACTGTGCCTAAACCTGTTTGGGTCATCCACAGACAGACAACAAGTAGATGTCAAGTAGAGCCATGGTATCCACCCAGCAAAAAGCAGTGCCCTCAGCACCCCTCGTGGCCCCTTGTACTCATTTGGCTAAAACATGACTATTTTCTCCTTTCAGGTGTTCTTCTTGTGGTTAAGTTTCTTCTAAGT
>NW_009615723.1:150244-150472 GCF_000690535.1 Cariama cristata | reverse complement strand
GGAGAACGCCTTTTGGATCGCTTCCCTCGAAGCCCTTGCACGACTGTTGTTCATGCAGTCTGGGAGTTTTGTTCAATCCTGTTTTAAATGACCAGAAACTAGAGTTCCCTGCGTTTCGACAGTAAGATACTCTCCAAGCATAGGTCTCGCTGTTAACGCTTGGCAATTCACTCTCGATTTGTGATTGATGACTTCTTCCTTGTTTATAATACTTGGCCATTAGAAACA
>NW_009615723.1:135392-150167 GCF_000690535.1 Cariama cristata | reverse complement strand
TACCTGGCATTGAACTGTCCAGAACTTAACAAACATCCATGTGCAGGTAGTTAAATACCACGTGTGATTGTGCAGTTGACAGACATTAATCTCTGTCTTGTTGGTATTACTTGCTTGTTATCCCCAACTCTTCAATTTTGCGAATAAGTCTTGGTGGTGATCCCTCGCAGAATCGAGATGCCACAGATCTGGGGGAGGGGGGGGGGCTCTTTGCTTGGTAGCACTGTTTCTTTTGCTTTATGACCATGATAACAGTTTCATTACAAAATAAAAAAAGGTGGGAGAAGACAGCCGCTGTGCTGTTAGCATAAACCTTCATCTTTTTACTGCTTTCAGGAGCTGAATGGGGTGGAATCCCCGTACCATTCTGATTAGTTAAAGACTAAGAAAGGTTCTAAATTATACAAACGAGAAAAATGTCAATTAATTCCCATCTCTAACACTTAGATCTTGCTCCAAAACCGATGGGGCTCAAGATGAGTCCTTCTTAGCAAAATCAATGATGTTTTATGGTGTTGTCTACAGGTGGGTTTCATGCAACATGTGAGAGAAATCCCTGAATTTCTGTTGGTTTTGTTTGTACTAAGTTAACTGTAGTAAACTTAAGTTTGGATGTGTATAAGCTTAAATTCAAACAAACAAAAAAGCCAGGTATGGAACTGGGGGATGGGAGAGACCTTAATTTTCCTGTGAAACTTCCTAGTGCTCAGATATCTCGCAAGTTATGTACTTGGGCCAGAGTTATGTTTTTGGAGCTTTTTCATCCATTTACAGTTTCAGGAAGATAATACTGAGTAAAGTCAATAAGGAACGAAAGGGTTTGTTAAACTTGTATTTAAGAAGGCTAGTTAAAATTTATGTACAGATCATTTGTTTAGACATAAAATCGTCATGTTTTGCAACTGAAGGCTGAAATTACTGGTTTGAGTAACGGTTCAAATTAATGATGCTGCAATATTTTAATATTTTTGAAAATTAGGTTCTGTGAAATGACAAAATCGGTAGGTTCGTAGCTTATTAAAATATTTGGTTTAAACATGCATTGTGCTACTTGAAGGACATTCCATTTCTAAAAAAGGAATATTAAATTAGCTGCCTATTAGTCTAACTCAAATTCCATAAATATATCACATTCCAGCTTTACATGTTAAAGTCTTTAAAAGCATAAATGTGTGGAATTAAATAATTTCCACTTGGAAGGAGCGTAAATAGAATTGTCAGTTAAATGCTCTCAAGTTATACTGAAACAAAATAAAACTAATCAACAGCAACTGAATTATTTTTTAAAAAAGTAATGTAGACAGCTTCTCTTGAATATTACATGCTACTACAGTCTCCTGTAGAAAATAGCTGCAGGCAGCAAACCACTTGAAAGTGTGTGCTCTTGTTGGTGGGAGCAACTACATGAGACTTAGTCGAATCATGAAATAATGCTAGCACATCAGATCATTATGAGCTTTTTTAATTACATTGATCTTTGTCACTTACGGTTCAAATTTAGAATGATTTGAGAGTCCAACATTTGTCATTTTCATTTGTGGTGTTACTGTCTCAGTTGTTTTGCTGCAGGCAAATGTTACAGGAGAGATTAGGTTTTCTGGAACTTGTGTGCCAGCATAAACAGGTTGTATGTTTTACAGAAACCTTAAACACTTTGGTTGCTTATTTTCACCAAATGAATCCCCAAAAGTAAGCAAATATTTCTGCTGGTTACTTAAGCTTCTTGGTTTTATTACTGGAATGCTCTGTTTTGTCAAATGAGATGAGGTTTTGAACTCGGCGTGATCTCTGCCTACCGTGTGACCGTTTCTTCTCCGATTAGTTTAAAAACTTAGAAGAATGTTGTAGACGTGAATTTCCAAAATGGTACTGTTGTTTTTTGGTGGTGGGTTTGGGTTTTTTGTTTTTCTGTGTGTGTAATTAAGAAAACATACTGGAAAAGGAATGTGTTGTAGATTGTGTTTCTGTCAGCTAGATGCTAGAATTTCCAAGAGCTTCATCTGCTTCAGTAATTGTCTTGTAATGGAAAGAATTGATTGATAGCAGCTATCAATGTATCAGCTTAATATTTTTAAATAAGCTTTGCTCGCTTTCTCAGTATCACTTAAAACATTCACATTCTGAAAACTTCAGCTTCCTTATGTGAGGAGCATTGACAACGAAGAAGAGAAAATGAAGTGATACTTAGTCCTTGGGAAACTAGTGTGAGCATGGAATTGGAGTTTTAGGTTGGAAAATAGAAAGTTTATACACAACAAATCTATGGAGGAATGGAAAGAGGTCTTTTCCATGTGCATCACAAACTTAAATGGTGACTTACAGGCTTATTGCGCTGGTTTAGATTTAATGCCATCCAACATTTTAGATCACCTCCACTTTTAAAGGCAAAGGATAGGTAAAAATGAGAATTCTTCATGGTCCTATAGCTCATCTGTTGCTCGCCCTGGCAGTCCTGCAGTTTGGTCTGCTCTGGTCCTCTTCCTAGCTCCTGACCCTTCTGTCCTGTTGGCTGCAGACAGATGTGGAACTAAATGGGGCTACAGGCGGCTTAAACGTCCTGGTTAAGATATTAGAGTCCTTCCTGCCAGGAAGGAGTTTATAGCGTGCTGAGTTGCTCGCTGCAGTCTGTTCAGGTTTGGGCTCCGTCTGGAGCCAAGTCGGTGGTGGTGTAACATGGCTGCAGCGGCTGCCCCTGAGCACAGAGGGTGCTGGAGAGGTGTTGGGAGAGTCCTTGTGGGGAGGCCATGCTTGGAGGGTGGCCTGTAAAGGTAGGAAGATGTGGAATTTTGTTTCAGTAAAGGAAATTTGGGACGGAGAACCTTTTTGTAGCCTTTGCCATATTACATCTGCATAACTGAAGCTCTTGCCCTAGCATTTGTTCGTCTGTTTTCAGAGTTGGAGATGAAAAATGGACTCTTAGTTGTAAGTTGGTTTAATTAGAATTTATTTTCTTTAAGCTTTTTCATGTTGCAGTTCATAAAAATCTGGTGAGTTTGAGTTGGATTTTTTTTTTTGAGAGAGTAAATATGAAGTAAGGAAAACTTCTGAAGGCGGCCTTCATTTAGATCACCAGAGACAAATGTAGGGATAATGCTGACTTGTTCAAGTTGAGAAGCTTGGGGGGGCTTTTTTCTGACTGGCTTTTATCTTGAGGAAAATGTTTCACTGTTCAGGTATCAACACAAAGTGTGTCCTCTTTTCCTGATCCTATCAGTTTGATGGCTGGGATAACCAAGACTAGACCAGAGTCCTAAATTTGATGGGTTATACCGTTGCAATATTTTACAGTATAATCTATCCCTTTTTAGTATCTCTATTTCCAAGTGTTGTACTATTAAGAAAATCTCAAGTCTGTGACATCTTGGGTAGAGAAGAAGGAAAAGTGAGATCTTTCTTTTCTTTCATCTCACAAACATTTTTCCTTCAACTGGTCAGGTCTGAGGAGAGATCTGACACCCAATTTTGGAAATAGGGATGTGGAAAAATTTGATCCCCCAAGATAGCTCCTTGGCTTTCGTGTGACAGCTTTTCCTAGCCTTTATTGGCTACAGAGTTGCATGGAGGAGCACAGTCGCAATCTGTTTTTAAACTTCTTTATCCGGAGTTGAGTCAGAAATGAAGGTCATATAGGACTGCATTTGTATGCAGGTCTCTCTTGTCTTATTGTGACTTCAGAGGGAAATTAAGTTAACTGTCATGTAACTGCTTTATCCAGGTACATTCTTTATGTCCAGGTATGTACTTTATTGTCTATTCGGTACATTTTTTGATTATGTAACTAGCTATAACTTCCCCCTCCGAAAGGCTTGTTTTTATAAAACAATATAATGAGAAGAGTGAGTAGATGTAAGAAGATTGGCATATATTGCAGGGTAGATTGTGTTCTGTGATTGAGAAGTTAATCACAAAACCCACCCCAAAAAAGTTTCTAGAGATGAGAGTGTATGTTGGTTGGTTTTTAGTTAGATGAATTTTTTTTTTTTATGACTCTGAATCTGATGGCTTGTTACATCTTGCCCTTACACAACCTTTTATACATTTTACTTTTCTAGGGTTTTATTTCAGTAAAGGTTAGTCATTGGATTAGAGCAAAGGAATGTGTGTAGCACTAGAAGTCAGTGGAAGAATATTTGTTTTCTACAGCAGTTTTCTGTTAGCGCTTCTGTGTGGCTTCTAGAGAGGAAGGTATTTTTACATCTGTTCCCATTATTCTAGGATTGATAGGGCAAGCCAATGACTGTTGCTTATACTTTGAAAAAGGTCTCAAATGGTGCATGTTGCCATGTAATACCTATGTCTGCAGTAGTCTAGACTGATAGGAAGAATTGTAACTGAAGCCCAAATTTCAGGGTTCTCTATCAGCAAAATAATGAAAATAAATCAAATATACTGACATTTCAGAAAGTACAAAACATTTCCAAAACTACTGACCACTTAGAAAAGAAACAACAAACCTTAGGAATGCATGTTTTATTTAGTTGGGATTGGATTCCAAAATTCAAGTTGCTGCCGAGGTTTGGTGAAATGCTGCTCAACTTCTGAGTTTGCTTGAGTTTTGCTGGGTGAGCTTTGGGTGATCTGCAGGACAACGGACCTTACTTGCAGGCTTCCCCTGAGTTTCTCCTTTCCCCAGTAGTACCCCATTCCCACTGAGTGACAGGCATAATTTAGTGTACTACTTATGTACTACTTCCTAGTCAATTTAATGCTTCCTGGGAAGATGTGATGATGTAGTTAGTACCTGTAGTCACATAGCAAAGAGGACTTAATGCAGTTATTTTCCTATTGCTTAATACATGTGATCTGCTTAGAAAGAGGTGAATATTTTTGATTTGGAGGTAAAGTTGCAGTTCTTGGTTATGTCTGAATTGCATTTTTTTTTTTACTTAATGTAGGATTTTAGCCTAAGTTTTATGAAATATCTTCCTTGCGGCAGCTCATCTGGGAAAAAAAAAAAGTCTTTTACTTTGTTTGCAAATAAAAATAAGCTGTTCAAGGTAAGGCTTTTCTGTCTTTCATGCAATTACCTGTTACTCCTTTAGGTAAAACTCCCAGTTCATCCCTTAAGAAGGATCAGCTCTGGAAATTTGGACTATATCAAGTCTTAGTAAGCAAATAATATGCAAGTAATATATTTGGCTGATTTTATTTGTCAGACTGTAATCTTCCATCAGGGAGTGTTCAGTCTGAGAAGAGTTTGTATGGAGTAGGGGTGTGAATATTGAAGGTCTGTATTTTTTTTTTATATGTTACTTTTATATCTTGCTACAGGCAATTGAAAAAACAATGTAATCAGTAAATGTCAGGAACACAGTTTTGTAATTCATGTAGCATGCATTTGAGGTGTCTAGTTTTTAATTTGAAGGTGATTTTATATGACATGAGTCCTGGAATAAGATTTTTTTTTTAATATGTAGTTATGGATATAGTGGCCAATTAATTTAATTTGAGTAATAAGATGATACATCCTGACCACTAGCAATATTTTTCATTTCACTTCTGATCTTATTAGAAACAGAGAACTGATTAATTATGGCATTTTTTCCAAGGGAGAAGGCTGAGGAAACTTGGGATTATTTTTTTTCCCCCAAGACGAGAATGACCAGTGGCTTCAGTCTGCATATGGCAGTGCTGTGCTTGTGGGAGACAAATAGGAATTAGAATGGATATGGGCTGTAGTATCTTGTTGCAGGGTAAAGAATACAATTTAAATATAGTTGAAAAGGAAGGACTGTGGTAGTCATAATTTAAGATTAATAACATAAGTATTTTTAAAATTCGGGGTTTTTTTTGTAGTATTTTGGGATGGGAACTATGTCGTTACAGGAAAGTTCCAGTTTCGTGTGCTGCAGTATAGTTTTATATTTATCATTGCTTTATGTACCGGTTTGAAAACTATATCCAAAATACTTTCTTTTAACTCAGCATAAAATAAAGCTGTATGTTGTGAATGGGCAGTTGCTTCCTAGAAGTGGTGCCACAATGAAAAAATTATTTTGTGTTCTGGGTCACAGAATCATATAGGAGGTAAAAGCCCTTTGGAGGTCTAGTCCAACCTCTTGCTTAAAGCTTGTCCAGTTAGACCAGATTGCTCAGGAGTTTTTCCAGTCAGGTTTTGAATATGTCAGAGGATGGAGTTTCCACAATCTCTGTGGCAACCTATTATGCTATTCTATTGGAAGGTCTTTTGTTTCAGGTCTTAAAGTCATCTTAAATTCCTGTGAATGAAGATTCATGCCCTTCCATCCCCTAGTATAAGTTTGGAAAGTATTCCTTGATGATGGAGACTTGGGAAGCTAATGACATGATTTAGAGCTAATTGTGGTTTTTATTGGGAATTATTGAAAAAGAGAGAGAATTGAATGGCTACACAATGACTTTTTGGTGCCTACGTTCCTCTTCCCTCTGGTTGCATTTACTGTGTTTATTCTCCTGCTGTCCATGGTCAAGCTTCACTACTGGTCTTGCAAATAAAACTTCCTTTCCTAAGCATTTACCTCTTCAATTAAGTGTCATTCATGCACTGATCAAAATGATTCTTTTTGCAGTTTTCGTATTTAAGCAGTGATATTTTTATTCCTTCTCATAAGTATTATTTCTAGAAATCTACAGTTCATTTGAAACTATGGTAACCAGAAAGGAAAGCTGCACAAGTATCTCTCTTGCATCTGTGGTACAGGTCTGTCGTTACTTGCCTAATAACTGGTTGGCCAAAAAAAGGTGAAACTAGCTTTTGCATATTGATTTGCCAAACATAGAAATGGGTTTATTAAGGCAAATACTTCAGTGATAATGGAAAAACGTTTGGGTTTTTTTTTGCGTGTGTTGCTTGATTACATTTTTGTCTTCAATAGTCCATGTTTAAGCTGCTCTTGTTTTATTATCTGAGTTACTTTGGTAAGCTGTGTTTTCAAAACTGATGCATTTGTATTGGTGTTTGTTTAATTTTTAAAATGTTTAGGAATTAGAGAGTATTCTGATGTAGCAATGTGTATATGCTATATTACTACTTTACTGTAGAACAGATTTTGTAAACTAGAAGACCTGTGGCTTGACAGTTGAAAAATAATCAGAAAAATCAGCCTTTAGGCATTTTATTTCTCTTGCTGAGTTGCATTGTCTTTCTGGTTATACTGCTCAATTTCTATTCAGCAATGCAGTTAGTAAAGTTGTGTACTTAAAAGAGAATATATTTGTGCCTCAGAGCAGTAGTCACTGCTAAGCAAAAATTTTCAAAGGTGGCAAGACACAGATTGTATACATCAGTATGATGTCAAAATGTCAAAAGTGTCTTTAAAAACTTTCAGTTCAGTAACACTGTGGGTAGGAGAAAATACAGCAAGTCATCCTCTTCGTATACAGTAGGTCAGGCGTTAAGATTCTTCACATTCACCCCCAAATGCAGTAACAATCTCTGTAAAAGTAAATTCTCAAATTTCTTCCTTTTTGTGCCAGGGGGGTATAAGCTATGTGAACCGCACTTTGCATTCAAAACTGGTTAGGGAAGTTTTGTTTACAGAGAGGATTTATGTGTTCTTGCATAATCCTACAAATGGGCTTAGTCTTCTCTATTTCCAGTGAAGAGAAGCATGGGAAAATTCTAACAATTCTTTTGGATGCAAGATTGAGTTGATATTCTTGGGGATTTAAGAAACTTTCTGAAGTTTTTCAGTTCCTTCACAGTAAGGACTATTTGACAATATATAAGGAATTAAACATCCTAGAGGATGAAGTAGGATTACCAGGATGAAAGGTGGGCATACCAAGGAAGATGGGAAAGATAGGAAAGTCTAAGACTCTGTTGATTCTTACTAGAACCATTCCAAAAGTATGTCCTATCTCCAGTTGCATCACCTTCATTTTTTTTGTTTGGTTATGGAATACATTGGCATTGAGTTATTAGCTACATGAAGTATAAATAACTGCTTTTGTGTAAAGTCTTAATCTTGGAATACATTGTCCTGTCAGATGTGGAAGGTGCAAGTGTTTGTCTTAAATGTTTGATAAAGTTAGGAATTGAAAAATTAATCATTAAAGACTTTTGCAGGAGAATCTGGAGGAGAGAAATCAAGCTGGCAATCCATTGAAAACGAAAGGATGTTTTTTACTATGAGGGTAGTTGGTGGAGAGACTAGTCACTTAACTGATGTGAAAAACGAATTGGGCAGTTACATAACTGGAAGTAATTTTTGAACATAGCTCCACGTGCAGAGTTTCCTCCCTCTTTCATAGTCTCCTTCCTTCCATACTTGTTCCCTTCAAGCTGCTGAAGATGTGCATTCACCATGTAACTCGGGCAGGTCAGTGGCTAACTGCTGCTAATAGGGTGGTCCTGCCTCTGCGTCGTGACCACATGCTTCTGTTGTTTGCCTTGTGTCTGTGTTTTCTGCTCATTTGAACCCCATAGGTGAACTGGTTTAAAGAGCTAAACTGTCAAGAGTAGTTTTCTGTGGGTTGAATCTATGTAGAGTCAAATGGGTGCTACTTCTGTATGGAAAAGGATACAGGAGCTTTCGGCCACTGAAAATACAGAGTGGAGGGGGACTGCCCCTTTCAGTAGTTGAAGTATTGTGTTGGTTGCCTGGTCCAAAAGTAGTGGCAATGTTTTCTGTAACAATAGAACCAGGAAAATAAAACTTTAGTCCTGCTGTTGTCTGCTACTTTTCCACTTGATCTTCCTCTTAAAAACCATTTGGGCGACATGCCAGTTCCAAAAGTAGTCCTCTAATCTTTGTAGTGATCTCCTTTTTATCTTTTTTTTTTTTTTGTCCTGTAATGTTACATAGTCTGTCATAGATCAATTGGAGTTCTGCAGGGAAATTCGGGACTGCTGTTGATTTGCATTGGTTTATGCAGGCAGGAAGATCCTGTACATTTTTCTTTGGTTTTGGTCTACGTGCTGGTTAGAAGTTGTGCAGGTGTTGCTTGGAATGAGACGGAAGGGGTAAGAGAAGATTTAGGAATGGTTGTAGAAGAGTTTCCTCCTCTCAAGATTTTCTTCCAGCCTTAGTGTGGTTAATCAGATGCTGTTGTCAAAACCCTGCTAGACCTCCTCCTTCAGTTGGATGCTTACCAGCCTATTGTGGTTAGATCTTATTATGAGCCTTTGCACTCTTGAGCTTTCCGTGGTTTATGGAAGCTGCAGTGCCAGTTCTATATGTGAGGTCTGTCTTTGGTCTTTTGACGGAATGTGGACCATCCTGTGCAATGATCTTAAGTCCCATCCCTCCCAACTCATCTCCGTCCTAGCTTCTGAGTTTTTGGGGGCATGCTGAGGCTACAGGTCTCATGTCCAGGAGTACCTGATGATTAAACCAGACATAGCCTTTTTTAATCTCATAAAATACTAATATTGTCCTTCAGAGATACTGAGAAACAGACCAAATAATGCCTGAACACATTACCTGCCTCTCCTTTCCTGTCAACCTCAATTTAGGCTCAGTTCAGAGCATTTTGTTTTCTTCTGCTCTTAGAAGAAAACTTGCAGAGTGCTTTTTACAATGTGGAATCATCTGTTTTGTTTTGTTGTGTGTTTTTTTTGTTTTGTTTTTTTTTTTTTTTTTTTTTTTAACTAGCTAAAAAGGTGCCAGCTTTCTTCTTTAGATGTTCAGGAAGAGCTTTACTGTAGATTGATCAGAAACTATTGTATAGTGATTCATTGCTTAATTCCTCACCATTTTAGAATTTATATCTGGGGGAACTGGTCTGCTCTAAGCCGAAGCTATGATTTTTTGAGAATAAACTTCTATGCATAATCAAACTGACAGCTACACTGTAGGCTGTGATTTTTGCTTTGTGAAGTTGTAGTCTGGTCAGAAATACTAGACAACAGGAAAGCCACATGTACAAAATTTTTGGAATTTTGTACATTATTTTAGGTTGTACAGAGGATTACAGAGATTTGGGTTGTCCAGTATCCATTTATATAAACCTTGTTGAAAGAGGAGTTAGTTTCTTGGTGTTGAATTTGTAGGAGGCAGTGAGCATGGCCAGTGGGCATTGGTTCTCCCCAGTTTTGCAGGTGCTCAATAGAACTGTTGTGAATATAGCTGCAATTGCCTGAGCGCTCTCAGTTTCTCCTTACTGCTGTTGTAATGTTTCTGTGGGACTTCCCTGCTTGGAGGCATGCCAGAATGAGTGTGTGGGAAGACTTAATACTTGCTACTTACATAGCATTTTGTATGTTCAAAGTCTTCTGCAAATATTAACTAATCTTTATTTAACATTTGAGCCCAATTTCTGTCGGTATAAATCAGTAACAGCCAGTTGTGACCCCTACTTTCAAAAGAACGAAATGCTGTAACTAGTGTAGTTAAGAATAATCTTTGTCATCTTATTAACATGCCATTTTTGTCACTCTACCCTTCTGGCTTAGTGTGGTGTTAGAAAAAAGTTATGAATAGATTATAGTACTACTCTTCAGGAGGTCTGTGCGTTGTAGGAAACTGACTGCTGGAAAGAATGGCATTTCGTTCATTTTGTGTGTGGTATTTTGAGCTTTTCTGTGCTCGTTTTTGTTTCTGCTATTTTAAGGTTTATTTCTTTCCAGGCTAGGGAGCCATAGCATATTCATAACAAGTAATGCTGCAAGAATAATGTTCATTCTGAGCTTAAGAACTGTCTGTCATTCATCTTAAAATGTAGTCTTAAGTTGAAAATTATTTTACTTACTGTATACCTGTACTAAAAAGTTTTAAAGGTTTTCCTTATCTGTGTTCTGGCATTATAAATGGTTGTTTTCAATTAACTGATATTTATTAAATATAACTGGTATGACAGATTCATTAAGCTGTTAGCGTTTTGATTACAGTAAGGTTCTCACAACACCAAAACCAAAGTAGCTATGTACATTTTTATTAGGATCCCATACTCTGCTTTGAAAATTACTATTATGTTGTTTTTTGTCTATGCTATTCATCAGCTGTAAATGAGTAGTGTGTTGTATGGAAGTATTTTGCTGCAGCAGTGTCTGAAAAATCAGCATATGGATTTAAACCAAACAGATTTATAATTAATAGAAATTTCCCTTATGAGTGACAGTTTTTACAGAAAGTTATGTAGTTGTACGTTTTAGCTTGTATTACCCAGATTTTCTACTGTGTGTTTTCTTTTGAAGAGATGTAGTGATAGGACAAGGGGCAATGACTTTAAGCTGGAAGAGGGAAGATTTAGAGCAGATACTCTTCATGGTGAGGGTGCCCAGAGAAGTTGTGGATGCCTCATCCCTGGAAGTGTTCAAGGCCAGGTTGGAATGGGGCTTTGAGCAGCCTGGTCTGGTGGAAGGTGTCCATGTCCGTGGCAAGGGGGTTGGAACTAGATGGTCTTTAAGGTCTGTTCCAACCCAAACCATTCTGTGATTCTTCAGGTAGTTTACAACTGTAATATGCATGAATTTGTAAACGTGTTTTGTGCAAATTGGATTGGATATGTTTTCATGTTAAGCATCCTTTTAAAGAGAGGCTTCAGCAGTTTGGACTTAAGCTTCAAGATTTTGTCACTCCAACTTTTCCTTAGGGAGTTAAACGTGAAAATTTGCAAGAACAGGTGTATACAGTAAATTGCATGCTGGAAACAGTGTGGACTAATAGGAAGAAATACCGAGATCAGGGCCATCTTATTACAGGTGGGGTGCTGTGCTAAAACAGTTCTCTTTGTTTTCTGCACCAGGACTGGCCTGGATGCTTTTCTGTGGTGGTGTGTTGCATCTTGGAGACACTTACAGAACACTGAGGAAAATGAAGTGGTGGATAGGGCATGTTGGTCTTAAACTTAGCAGGGAGCTGAAAGAGAAATTTCCTAAATTAATGTAATAAAAAAATCAGTCTAAGAGTACTGTATAGTCTCTGGGAATATATAGTTTGCAGAATTTTGAGAACAAAATTTTCAGTCTGTGAGCAAGTTTGAACTGTAACACCTTAAAAGCTGACTGTAAATTTCAGAGAGAAAAAGTCTATAGAAGAAGGTCTAATCTTTTACTTCCTGTTACGTTTTGTCTTTGAACAGTTCGCCAATTTTAAATTGGTTGTTAAATATTAATTTGCTGTTGAGTTTTAGTTAATGAGGAGGTTTTTTGTTTGTTGTAAAGTTCAGTAGCTTTAGAAATTAAGTGACTCTGGGACTTTTGACCTTCACCAAGTGTCTGAAACGTAGCTAACTTTTTAAGAAAAGTGGTGTTGTACAAAAATTAATAGTGTGCATAAGTATCCCATATGCAGGCCTAGTACTGTTCTAAGAATTCTTATGATCTTAGTTAAAATGGAATAAAACTGTATTTCTATTTGATTATTATCTGACAAAATGTTAGTCAAAACAACTAGGTATGAGCATAGGAAAAAAATTTTCTTTGTTTTCTAGTAGTATGTTTTTTAGAACCTACCCAGACCAAAGAAGATGATCATTAAAAATAGAACTAGTTCTCATTGTGTACTCTTACAGTATTATACTACTCAGTAGTGAGTGCTGTCTGTGATTGAATAAAGCTAGTCCTGGCTTTATGGCAGATTCTAATCATGTCTGATATGCTAAAGAAACATTGTAGTAGTAATGGATTATAGAACCTAAGCGAGGCCACTCTTGGCTGTACTTGGTAAAATGAGCTAGTGGTTCTTTGTTCAGTGGGGATGTAACGTCTTTCTGTTTCTGTCACATCTCTGCTGCTTTCGTTGCCATTTTATATAGGGTTTAGGCAAAGGTGATAAACTGTTAGCTTGTCAGAACATTTATTCAGACATCACGAAACAGAGTAAATTATGAATTTTTGTTATTGTTGGAAAAGCAGCACGTTGGGGCCAGTTTTTTATTTTTCATAGCCGGCTAGATAACACTTGGTACTGGCATTTCGGTGCTGTACTAAGTATGCATCGCGTTGGGGCCAGTTTTTTATTTTTCATAGCTGGCTAGATAACACTTGGTACTGGCATTTTGGTGCTGTACTATGTATGCATCATAGTCTGTAACCAGAGAAGGTATTCTAGATTTGGAACAGTGTATGGCAACTTTTAAAGCAGCTGTAGACTACCAAAACAGTATGGACATCTCTTTTTTCTTTGGCATAATTTGGCAGTGGATCATGTCTGCTGTAGCATCTCACTGATTTTGAAAAGAGCTGTTTTCTTGTACCAGCCACAGGACTCTCTTGTTGAGCCAGCTCAACTTACTAAACCTTTGGAAAGCTAATTCATTCAAAAAGAAATTATTAGATTGTTGCTCAACAAAGGGTCTGACAAGTGCCCTTGACTATGAGATATGGCCACAAGCAAATGCAGGGAGAAGGAGGCAGCGGGCCTGTTCCTTTCACCAGTAGCAACCCATCTATTTTATCGTATTATCAAACTGCTATGGTTATTTTTTGTAGTTTCATTATTTAGCAAAAAAGGGGATAGATACAGTTAATGCAATCTGTTCAAATTGGTATAAAATGTGCTCTCAGTTGATAATTGAAAGGAACACTGAAAAAAAAATATTGAAATTACTAGTACTTGACCAAGCTGTTGCCATTGAAAGGCTTCCTTTTCTAAAGGTGAATGACAATTTGGGAGGGCATATAAAAGGCAAGGATTGTGAAATAGGGAAGTTGAACTAGTGGAATTGCTTAAGTTTAAAAAAAAAATTTTTTTTTAATGTATGTGTAATGCATTTGATATTCTAGGTTTTCAATAATAACAGCATAAACCCTTTAACTGCTGGAGAGCATGATGGTTTTAAACATATTTAATTTTTAGGATTTGGTAGTTTCTGCACAAAAGACTTAACAATGACATTTAGAGTTGAAGGGTATATGTTGCAGGTTGTACGCTGGGACTTGTGTATCACGATATAGCAGAACATAGTCTAGAGTGTTAGAAATCCGGGGTATCTTTGTTCTGCAACTGCTAAAATTTTACCATGTTGTTATTTCTATTTAAGTGGTTCTCCGGAGCCACTAATCTGGGAGTAGATTATATTCCAAATAAAATGGGGGAAGATTCTGCAGTTTGTTCCAGGAACACGTAGATGACGGAATTAATCAGTTAGAAACGTCAAACAGTGTAAGCTGCATACTGCTGTAAGAATACTGTTATTTTGAGCATCATACAAAAGCTTAACTATTGCAATTTTCATATTCAGAAGCGATATCTTATAGCAAATTAGAACAGTTAATACTGTTTTATGATAATAAGCAATAAGCAAAAAATGTTATTCGCATGCAAAAAAAGTTACTTGAAAAAGTATATTTCACCAGTGTTGTTACTAGCTCTTCAAATCTTGAGAAAGCAATGCTAAGGAATATCTTTGTATGGATATACATACAATTAGATCAAAAGGACAGGAAAATAACTTGTTTAGTTTGAGAGAAATATAAATCACCAAGAAATAGAATTGTCAAAAATGGTAAGAAAGTACTTGTTTAGAATATTTTAGTGATGTAGTGTAATGATAAATCAGCATTGAAGGAAATGTAAACTTAAGGCACTAAGGAGTGTCTTGAAGGAAGATATAGTAGAAGATATTTGATAACATGATTAGAAATACTTTTTTGCATTGCTGTTGAGTATATACTACAGTATTTTGGTTTATTATAGTCTGTATTGGTTTTACTGGACAAGTAATGTCTTTATGTTTACTCTTGGAGACACTTTGTGCTGCTATGTAAGTTAAGGTTGGTTTTCTTTTGAAAATACCATTATATTTTAGTACTTCAGAGTATCAGTGATGTTTGAATGTTTGAAACTATGTGCTCTCTTTTGCATCCCTTTTTCCCTCTCCCCCTTTTTCTCCATTCTTGGCATCCGTCCC
>NW_009615723.1:131399-135371 GCF_000690535.1 Cariama cristata | reverse complement strand
GTTCTTCTAAAGAAAGCACTAAATTCAACTGGTGCTTGTTAAAGTAAGGGCTTTTGTTGTCTGTAATATTGCTTTTAGTATTGTTCCAGTAAGTTAATTGTTTTACAATTTACACAACAATCATATTTTGATGCCTGTCCTTTGTGAAAAAGGCATGGCAGCACTCTAAGTGTCAATGAATCAAAAATGCCACAGCTACATGTTAGGAAGGTCTTACGTTATTCTGCCTGTTTGTAAAATCAACCTATAGCGCTCAGATAGGTTTAGTGATGAATCACCTATCTTCTGTCCAGGACAGATCTGAAATTAGGTGTTTGTGCAAAATTATCAGAAATATAATTGTGTGTCTCAGACTAACATATGTCAAGTTTTCATGACTGGGTGATCCGGTGGTACTTTGTCCAAGTGTTAACACTTTAGTGGTATAACTGTGAAAGGACTCTTGCAGTGTACGTCTATGTCCTGTTGGCACAGAAGGCACATGTTTATGCAGAAACCTGGAAAATGATGTGACTTATGTATCATGCTGCAGTTTTTGACTGTCGTGTAAATTATATCTTCCTGTGCTTAGACTCTTCCTCTGGTGACTTAATTTTGGAATAAGACAGTTATTTATTCTGAAAATGCCATACAGTTACTTAGAATAGACTGGGTTATGCTTCCCCTGAGCGTTGTTCCTTGTGGACTGTGTATGATGACAGTGTAGGTGAGTATACCTGTTGGTGTGCATTATTGACCTGTGTTGCTTTCTGGGGTACAAAATGAAATTAACGATTTATATTCTTGTTGAAGTTTCTAGTAACTGTGAATTATTAATAATTATTAATTATGATACATTATAATAATTATTAGTAATTATTAATTCTAATAACTGAATTAATATTATCATTGAGAACCTAATTAATATAAAGGCACAAGATATAGGAGATAAGTCAGTACTGCTAATTTTGCTTAATAAAGACTAAATTACATGGTAGGTAAGTACTGTCCATTTCATAATGGCTGAATATTAATCTTATTCTAATTTGGTAGCAGTTACCTTCCTGAAGTCATTCTTTATCTATGCCATTTTCGTTTGTTTCCTTCTCCCTCGTTCCTGCCCCCACATATTTAGCTTTATGAATAGCATCTGTCTTTTAACACTGTTAACTCCTCTCTCTTTCAGAATTCTCTGAAAGACATAGTAGTGCTGCCCTATTTAATTGCATTAAAAGAAAAAAAAAAAAGATCTTGCATTGATGTTTGCTAATTCTTCTTGCGAGTAAACGGTCTTCAGCGTAGCAAGTAGAAACAGGGGAGTTGTCAATAATGGAGATGTAGGCTAATGGGCTGACATTAACAGCTACCACTGACAAGGCAAAGGAAGCTCCATCAGGACCTTTTAAAAAAAACTGCTAAACTGAAGAAAGCCTAGGGGACATGCTGGTTTTTAGGGACCTATTTGTATATAGGGAAGTAGACGTGATCACTTAATACCAATTGGGGCAAAAGGCTGGAAAGGGGGAAATAAAATGTTTTCCCTATTTTACTATCACTCACTATTACTTGGTTAGATGTGTAGTTTCCTTTGCAGCATTACAAAGGTGCTTTTTTTTTTCTCATTTTTGAAAGACATTGTTAGGCTTCTATAGATTTCCCTACCTGTAGAAGTGTGGTGGCCCAAAATCAACTTAGTCATAAATTCAAGTTCATAAAGCAGTTCTTGGACTAAACTTGCATTTTGCTCTTGTATGTATTGATGGAGAGGATAAAAGCCAAACATTTTTTCACTATCTCAGGAAAGGTTTCCACGTTAGACCAGTCAACTATAATTTAAATGATTAATTACTTCAGAGCAAGAAGTACAGTATTGTACTCTTGAATAAATGTTTCAAAGAAATTTTTTTTGTTAACATAATTCTCCCCCCGCCCCCTTTTCTTTTTAAAAAAATACATATGGCTTCTAATCTAATTTGGACATGTAATAATGTGTGCTACATAAACTGTGCTGTGAAAACCCAGGCTTAGAAAAGTGATTGTTGAAGGCCACAGACAAATTGGTGAGCAAGTGTGTTGCTGAGTTCTTGAGGGAAGTGGAGTTTGTTAGGGTCAAGTTAGATGAGCGTTGTAGCTCCTGCACTTGGGCAAAGCTAGCAGAGGAGTTTTAAAAGAATGTGTGAATATTGGTGACCTTGCTATTTGGTTTATGTAGTTTCAGTGAAGGATGCTTAAAACTGGTGTGTGGTACAGTGTTTCAGTTGTTCTTTAGAGTAGCCAAAGCCACCTTGGTAGGTTGACTGTAGTGGATGGTCATCCAGTTCCTTATGCTTTGGCCAACCAAGTATTTCACTGTTTGCATTTCTGTGTACGTTACACCTAGCGTAAAGGTCTATTTTAAAACTCATATCCCTCTATGAAGTCCTCTAATTTCTTGTCAGTAGCATTTGTTCTGGCATTTTTCTGGAAAATACAGTTGTGGGGAAAAAAATTGTATGTATTTGGGTTCTTGATTTTTTTTTTTTTTTTACATGACTAAAGCATATGGGATTCAAGTAGGTAGCCTCTAGAAAAATGTTTTGGATTCCACAGTATTCTTAACCTAGCGGCTTGAATGTGTTTTTTTAAAAAAAATAAATAAATGCTTTTTCTTGTCTTACACCATTGGTTGAGAACACCATAGCCTTTTCAGGGAACAATACAAAGCTTGCCTTCTCTGAAGATTAACTGTTAGGTTAATAGCCTGGTTTAAGAAGTGAGTTTGGTTTAGTTAAAAGACTGTCTTTAATAAATAATGGTTACATATTTGCAAATATTTGTGGTGGGCAACATTTTTTACTATATACACATTCTGCAAATGGATTTCACTGAACATTGTTTTGCTTGTAGTGTTAGAACCATGACAGAGCTTTTCTTACTAACCATTGATAAATCAGCTGATGAGTTACTGCCTAGATTTGTACTTTGACTGCCTGTACTGCATGTGCTTGTAGGATTTTTAGTTCATTAGAGAAGAATTGCAGAAGCCTTTCAGAAGTTCCAAGCAGTTGTTACAGGTTAAAGTGAGACTCAAAAAAATTTTGTAAAAAAAAAAAAAAAAAAGGCATAACTCATGGTTTCCTTCTGACCAGTAAGGGATCGTAAAGGATATAGGGAGCTTGTACTGTAGGGGTGAATAGATTGATTGATAGAGATGTGAGTGTGACTGCTGTCTGTATGTTAATACTGAAGAAGGTTTTGAGAACTTGGTATCATCTGTTATGATGCATTGTCTTTTTTCTTTCTCCCCACACATGAAAGTACAGGCAGCACTGGAGCAGACATAGCAGAAATTTTGTCTACTGTAAAATGGCTGGGGGAAGACCAGGAAGACGAATACTTTTTATTCCAGATCTGCAGTTTGCTTTGGGTTGTGGGTGTTCATCATTCCTTCTGTTTTCAAGCTGTGTTATTTGAAAACAGATAACCTGTATCACATGTAAAAATTTTTCTCATGTATAAAAGTTTGTGAAAGGTTTGTTTTAAATGACTGCAAATTAATATATTAAATTATAGTTTCAATCTTTCTTAAAATACTGTTCTTCATGAGTGATTTTATGTCTGTATTAAAAATCCTCAAATACCAGTATTTCCTGTGAAAGAGGGGAGTTTTGCTAGTTGTGGCTTAACAAATGTTTTTCATAGCAAGTTCTCTTCGCTTGTGACAGAATGCATGTGCGTCCCTTCTTTTGTGTGATTGAGGGGACTAGAATACTGCAGTATTTATTGCTGGTTTGATTTTTGTTGGCTTTTAACTGCTAAGGTTAATGTGAGTCGTGATCTTTCACTATATTGCCCTCTCTCACTGGCAGTGTGGGGTTATTGTTACCTGCCTGTGCATAGCTAGATACATGTTATTGATGCTGCTTTAATCAACCATAAGCAGTTTCTAGAGAACATCTTGAAGACATACTGTTTCCTTGGGGACTTACAGCATTTGCAATGTAACACCTCCAT
>NW_009615723.1:122287-131368 GCF_000690535.1 Cariama cristata | reverse complement strand
CCTGCTCCTTACAGAATATGATTATCAGCCATTAGTACTGAATATTTAAATGTGGTCACTAGATAGTGTTTCCTTTCTCATTTGTGATTTCTGTCCTGCTCATTATTAAGGATCTCTCTCTAGTGTGTTTAGTTTTTGTTGACTTCTTTCATGCACTGTGGGTTTTTTCCCCGTACTCATCATTCCAAGTGTAAGTTCTGCCTAGTTGTTAGTCTTGCTGACAGAAATGTTGGTAGATTTTTACAAAATGAATTTTTTTACAAAATGTTTTTTCTTCTTTCTCCTGGGCAAGATAGAAGTTCCCTCTTTTTTTCTAGTGATCAGTCAGTCTCTTTAAGAAGGTATTTAAGATAGATGCTTTATATTGTTTCTCCTTGTTTAGTCTTGTGTGCTCCAGAAAACTGAAAAAATCACATGCAGAATTTTGGGGTTTGCCTTCATGTTGCCTAGATGAAAACTGTTAACATGTAGTATGTCATATTGCACATTAGAGGCTGTGTGATATATGAGAATGTAAAATGATATTTCAACCCCGATGGTTTAAATCTTTTTTTGTTTGCTACTTAAAGCATACACCTATATTGTCATACTCTGTCTGCATTCTACTACTGTGCTGGAGAGGGACATGTTTTAAACCATTGCTGATTATATAAAATGAGATTGTCATTTATTTCTAAATAATAAATAATATTTTAGTGTGTTATTTTGATGTAAATTCGGGGAATGGCAAGTATCAAAACTTAAATTTGTTGTTTTCATTTCAGGGTTGGGAATCATCATAGTGCATGAACCTTGATGTGTTAGTTGGTGAGAGATTTGGTTTGAATAGGCAGCCAGGGCACTTCTTCGTCTTCTCTCCCTTGACAAATGCTAGCTTCCATTTTGAACAAGAATATTGTTTTGGTAAAGGGGAACCATTGAATGGCATCATTTTGTGCTAGTAGTTGAGGGTTGTAAATATCACAATCCAGCGAATACTTCGGAGATTTCTTGAGCTGGAAATTGCTGCTTGTGTTGCTCCAAGGAGTCACCTTATATGTAAAGTGAATTGCTCGATGGGTACTTCGCTTTCTTTAGGGTTATTGGAGGAAGTGAAAATATTTTGGTATATACTTCTGGAAATAATGCTGGACAATTGGTTTTTTTCTCTGCAAAATGATCAATTTAAACTAAAGGAGATTGATCCTTGGGGAAGTCAGGTGAAGATGTGTTGGTATCATTAAAATTCTGAATTTATACTGTACAGTTTTTCACCCATCAGAGTCAAAACAACTTTAACTTTCTCCCTAATGTGTTCTTTTGGGGGATTCAAGGGGACTAACTGTGATTGCAATTCTAAAATGTGTATATTCAGTTGGGTTGTAATAATACAGAATTAAATATAGAAATAATATAATGTAAAGAATGATTAAACCTTCAGTGCTATAGAATGTAACTTGTAGTCTGTAATCATCATAGAGTTAATAACGTCATTATATGGTCTGGTAGAGAATGGCATACAATTATTTTGCTTGGGAAGAAGAGATTAGTATTTGTATGTGCTACGGAGAAACCTGATGACATTCAATTAGGCCTAAACTGGTAACATGTCCTTTGTGGATTGGCTTTTTTTGTAGTCAGTGTAAAATGCCAGAATTATTTCCTTAACTGTGTCCTAGGTGTTAAGAGTTTTGTGCAGTTATTTGTGAGAAAGCTGTGTGAACAACAATTTTGATTGTGTACTTTCTCTGTATCGCTACTACGAGGGTGAAAAGGCTTCTTTAGAGCTTGTCACTGGTAGTATGCTTTCACTGTGTGTAAATTCAGTGCTAAAACTTGATACTTAATTTTTAACAATTACTATGCTTTCTTATTAATACGCATGGGTCTTAATTGGAGTTAATTCCCTGGGAGACCTGTGCAGAGTTCTGTAAATTGAGTGGTATCTCCACTTCTTATTAAAGCTTTTTTAATTCCTCTAGTGGTGTTTGTGTTTTGTTGTTTATTTTGCTGTCGAAACAGCTGTGACTTGGCCTTTCTTGTACTTTTAGTCCTTCAAATGCTCTAACTGTGTTCTTAGACCTTCCCTTACCACGTAGGTTAAGTTCACAAGTAGCTAATTACTGCTTGTTCTGTGGTCCATCATCAGTCTTCTCTGACCTTTTCAAAGGTTCTGTGTTGCTGTCTGGCTCCTTCTCTGCTGGTCTACTGTTCCTACCTTTGTTCCTTCCCTGCAGCTAAGACTTGCGGAAGAGGAATTTTAGTAGTTTGTGGCCTAGCAAGTGTATCTTGCTATGGTCAGCTGCAAGTGCTTATGTACCTTTCTGGGTTTTTTTCTTCTGCCTCGTTTTCTTAGTGAGCTGTGTATTATACCAGATTCTGTGGTTCTAGAGTAGTTTTTAGGCTTAGCATATAAAGGCTTAAGTTAATTCACATAGTAATAAAATTTATGTTCTGTAATTAATTTTTTTGGCAGGCATCTGTTTCACAGTAATGAATTGGTAGCAGTTCCTAAAATGTCTGTTGACTGTCTAGAGAATTGTAGGAAAGCTGGCATTTTAAAATGTTTCTCATAACTGAAAGAAGTGGGCAGCTTTATATTAACCCATCTTTTCTCAGAAAAACTTCCCAAACTTCTAAATGAACTATATGTTTTTTTAGAAAAGTGGATTATTTTTCTCTTGACCTGAATTTAAAGGGTAATTACTTTCCCTTAATCTCAAAAACACCCTGAAATTAAAATTAATATACTAAGGGTAGAGATAGAAGTTGTGTTTCTTAAAAAACAACACCAAAAGCCAAACTCCAAATCAAAACACACACCCCCCCCCAACAAATAAACAAAAAAAACCCCCAAACAACCAAAAAACCCAACCTGACATGTATTACCTGTTATCACTATTGTCTCTTCAACTCTGAACAGCAGTTGAAAACCGCGGCTCTGATTGCAGGTTCATTTTAGGTTGCTTGCAAGACTAAATTCATATCAGCTAATGATCTAGGATTTTTGTACCCTAGGGCAAGATTATAGTAAGTGGAGGTCAAGCTGAACAACCGCCAGACCTAATTTACACTCAGATAAAAATGTTCTTGTCTAAAGATTAGATTGAATGTTACTACCTCTTTGCCTAACTTTTGCTAAAATTTGGTTTATATTGTTTCAAGACCAAGGCAGTCTGATGCCAAGAAGGCATCCTCTGAATGGAATATTAGTCTCAGCTTTGGAATTTATGAAACTGCACAGGATCAGGTATACATATTAATGGCTCCTAGCATGCTTGTTGTGGAGGGGATAGGAGACTTACTCCAAATAGGATGTTTTCTTTATATATAAACTTTTCTTAATATGATGGCCACAAGAAAGCAGCGGTCAATGATGCTGAAACAGGAGGAATTAAAAAAAAAAAAATCTTTAAAAGATGTAATCCCTTTGATTATTTACATTTGAGTCTTCCAAGACAGATGAGATAAGTGTGTTTTAGCATTATTATAGTTACTTCTTCAGATCAACTGATTTGTTAGTAACCTATGTTTTGCCACTTATGCAATAGATCATGGCCAAAATAGTGATAAATTTTTCATATAGGTTAGGTGAGGAATTAAACCTTACTCTGAAACATTGAAACTGATTACACTTACTTTTGTTTGCCCATATACAACTAAAGGAAAGATGGTAAATATATTTCAGTCAAAGGTGGTGATGTTGTAACAAAAGATTATGTGTATCTATTTTGTGAGGTGATGTTAACTTCCAGTGGCATGCCTGTATAGGAATGTCAATTAAATTTTAGAAAATTTTGAGTGCAAAGCTATTTGAAACAAGATACTATACTTGTAATCCTGATTAGCAGTACAACAGCATGAGAATTCTATACTGCTGATTTATTGTAAGAGCGATTCTAAACATTAAGTGGCTTTTTGAGTAAGCAAAACACAAAGTTGGCGGTTTGCATTAGTAATGTAAAGAGATTAATATAACATAGCTTATTGCTGATCCAGTGTTCTTATGAAATCAGTGCCTGGGGCATTAAAATCATTACTTGAAAAAAATTGCTACTTGATGATACTTAAGGTATACTAGGTTATTTTTTGTACAAAGGTATTTGAAACGTGCATGAATCCTAATCCAGTTTCTTAATTTTTAGTCTCTTCCCTTTTCCTATAATGAATAGCTAGCCCTGTGATAACAAAAGATATGTAATTGATTTCTTTTGCTGTGAACTTGCTGTAAGTAGTACATGATCTTGCAGAATCTTACCAGGTGAAAAACTTCTTATTTGGCATTAGATGATTTGATGTTACTATCCTGAGTGGTGGTCATGACCTGTTGGTAAAAATAATTTATGAGAATGAAATCTGTTAGCTGTAAGGAAGAGCAGAGTCTGCTGAGTTCAACACAGTGTAATAAATAATTATGTAATTGATGGCTAAGTAATTAAGTCAAAGAAACACTGCTCTTGAATAAGTAGCTAGGACAACTGAATCAATACGAGGAATTCGACTAGATCTAATTTTGTATTTCAGAAATTTATGTGGTTTAGGGAAAGCATATTGACTTATTTCAGCATTGCATCATTGTACAATATAAGATGGAGTAGAAAAATCAAAGCAATCTGAAAGAAGTATTGCCAATTTTAAACAGTTGGACAGAAGAGTGATTATTTAAAATAGTTGGGATTATTATTTACTGAGAAAAGTCAGAAGCTACAGTAGGACTGAAAAAGCCCTGTATACTTAAGTGTGTTGTGCTTTCAGCTGCTGATTTACCCATTTCTGATTTGAGTGTGGGGAGATGGGGAAGATACGTATTTGGTACCAAGAGAGGAAGAGAAATCTGTGTTAAGAGTAGGAATGCAGTTAATTATGAAACCACAATAATTGTTGGGGAAGACGTGATGACAGATACAGTACTTGCAATCTAGCAATTCTAGTTCTAATAATTAGAGGTAATTTCAAACTGATAAGTCAAATACGATTATCAGCTGAAAACCACAAAAAGATGATACAGTTCAGATAATAAATTAAAAGCTGAAACTGTAGTGAGTGACTGAAGGTTTTTCCATGCAATTGTTGGACAGCTATAGGTTTTGATAGTTGTCCTCTGGTGACTTCTGCTGTGGCAGTTGAGTTTTCCATCTGTCTGTTGGAGGTTACCACCCATGTAATAAAAGTCAGCAAAATGGGATTTGTCAGCTCTTTAGTGCTCCCTGTTTGCAGCTCAGAATATTGGCTTTAATTGTCGGTGAGGATGAACTGTCATTAATAGATCTGACTGTAAACCAGAGCACATGAAATGTGACAACTCTCTGTTGTTGTTTTTCTGGGTTGGGTGGTTTTTTTGTGCCCCCCCCCCCGAATGATAATACTTGATCTCATTAGGTTTTTCCTCTGTGGGTAGCTGCCTGTTAAGTGTTCTAGGAAATTGTTCAGTAGTAAATTTTTCTGAATTTACCACACAAACTCGCAAGTATTAAACTGCTGTATGAATTAAAATATAGCTGCTGTAAATATGGTCAACACTGCAATGAAACGTTACTTTACGTTTTACATGTATGTACCAACTAACTTTTAGCAGAGAAGGATAGGGTTTGGTATGTCTTGTATTAAAGGACCTAGTAAACTATGATATCTAAAAGGATGTTCTTTTTGCGTTTAAGATACGGTAAAAACAGTGGCTTGAATTCTTCACTTATGACCAAGATTGCATTTTTGTCTCAGCTGTGAGGAAGAAAAAGGAAAAAAAAACACCTAGCATTTAGCAAGTGAGACTTGTTTCATCTGCAGGAGGTGAGGGTATTAGTGCTGGAAATCTGCGAGTTTCATGCAATTCCAAGAGCATGGGGCAATTCTGTGAATTCAGCAAACTGATGCTATAGGGTACACCCCTCTCTTGGAGTGGGGGAAGGGGAGGAATCACAGCACATGTAGCTTGTTTAAGAGACATCTGGCACTGCTGCTCCTTTTTTTTTTTTCTTCTTTTTTTTTTCTTTCTTTTAAAAATAAAATACAGGAAAAAGAGGATGAAAGTAACTACCTTATCCCAACAGCTTCTACTGGGTTGCTGAGCTAATAAGTGTGATAGTTACAGTTTTTAAAATATTTTCTATCTATCAAACATTGCTCACATAAAATATTTATGACAAATTATGATACTTGCATAATGTGACCAGTAAATTTTAACAAAATATAAATCTAGCTGTAGGCTATAACTGCCTTTTGAAGGAGGAGGGAGATACTAGCTTTATTTACATGATGAATTTACTCAAGAACAAACATGTAAGAGTATAACTTTTTGATTATTTTTTCTTCTTAGATTAAATGAAGAAACCTAAGGTTCCATTTTGGTTGATTGAACAAGCTATACTTTTCGTATTTTAGATCTGTGTGGAATGGATGCTCCTGTGTCCCTATGGTGCCTAATGCACAGTGTTTGAGAGACTTATAAAGGAAGATAATGTCAAAAGGACACAAAAGTTTCACTAACCTTTGCTTCAGAATATTTTATACATGTCAAGAGTTCCTCAGTATTTGTCAGCTTACTTAGTAAAATGAGTTTGGTCTCTAAAAAACTGGGTTTGATGGTTTTTCTTCATGTTGGCTTTCATAAAACAGACATACTATGTTATAGCTGTCCCAGTTGGCCTAATTTTTTTTTACCTGCCACAAGTAAGCAATTACAGAGTTGAAAGAACTTATTGATTTGAATAATGCCAATATTTTGCAATGTTCTTAGGACGTATACAAGTGGCCATGCTGGTTCCCTCTGGATGTTTAAATGAATGTCAGTAGCTAACTCTAGGTCTCCACATGTGAGGCTTTAGCAGCAGTCATCCCTCCCACAAAATTCTTTTAACAGGGCTCTGTTTTAGGACGAATAAAGAAAGAGAGGGTGATTTTTAGATTTGGTGATGCTAATATGTTTTTTTTTTCATCTGGTAAAGAATTCATTAATGGATTATTAGCATTCTGCATTGTGAATATATTCAGTTCTGTAAATTGTGTGGGGGAAAGCCATGCACATCACAACTGCTGTTTCATACAAAATTAGTATTCAGCACTGCAAATCTCCAAACAAACCAATCGGGATTTCAGCCCAAATGTTATGAGGGAAAACAAGAACAAAATGTTGGGTATTAAAGATCTTTTAAGTTATGACTGAGGATGTATGGAGCACAGATGTTCTGAGGTAGGCAGAATTGCAGAGATAACTTTTTAATGAAAGATAACAAGGTTTTTATCTTTATTTCTTCCATTTTGGAGGTGAAGCCAACTTTTGCATACACGAGTAGTTGCTTGAATTTTATTTTGTAAGGATGATTATTTAGATTGATTGTTGAAAGAGCTATAATCCACTTATGAAAGGCTTAGGTTTTAGCTGTCATACTACTTGATTTGGATGTGACACAATATTTACTCCTTTTTTCTTAAATATTCCTTTTCCTTTCTGATGACCGAGATTTTAATTTGAGCCAGGAAGGATGGATGACTGCTCTTGATTGTTTACGCAAACACCAAGGTAATCGCAGTTTTTGGTGCTTTACTATAAATAGAGTTTTATACTGCTGCTGTGAGACGGATAATGGCAGTAGTCATCCGACTGAGAGGGTGACAGGAGAGCACCCTGCCTTGGGGGGCAGAGCAGCTGCGTGCCTGCAGGTGGCCCATCGGGAATCCCATCTGAGAAAGCCTTACCCTTTCTCTAGTCCAGGCCTGTTACAAAAAACAAACAAACTGGGCTAGTGCGGTGGAAGAAAGCGGGATGGAATGGGGCATGAAGCATTCTTCCACAGCAACCATCCCTTCCCTGCCCCCTCCTTTTTTTTTTTTAAAATAATTTTAAAGATCTTGTTAAGACTAGTGCCGTTTGACTTGTGCTTATGTCCTTTTCACTTTGTTTCTGTGCTGGACTTAGTCTCTTTGGCTATCGTCTGGAAGCAGTTCAACCATTTTTATGTAGTGTAAAGCTTCAGCTAATAAACTCTGGTGGATCTCAGCGGACAAAACACAGAAGCAAGCTAGTTCTCCTTTTCTCTTATCTTAGAAGGCTTGGGATCACAGTGCACAGGAGTACAGTGGGCTCTTGAATGGACTATCCACAGTGTTCTATGACCTGGTCTGATAGGAGCTGACTCTGGGAGATGCACTTGAGAGATTTTTACTTTCCACTCTCCAGTAATTTTATTTTATGGGGTTTTCCCTTATATTTCAGTCATGTAATATTGACTGTATCTTATAGTAGCAGCTGATGCTATTGCAGTATGTACTGTGTAGTACCCCTCCGGAATTTATAATCAAATGCAGTTGTTCTTAGAAATACCCAAGCAAAGTTTTGGGGAAAAAACCCTCGTGACCTGGACTTTTGAAAGGGGAAAATCTATATGGTAGGAGAGGAAGCTGAGGCTCCTGTAAAGTGAGGCAATTTGCAGGCTCACATTGATCAGTGGAAAAACAAAAATTAGAACTTGCCAGAGTACCCCTCCGGAATTTATAATCAAATGCAGTTGTTCTTAGAAATACCCAAGCAAAGTTTTGGGGAAAAAACCCTCGTGACCTGGACTTTTGAAAGGGGAAAATCTATATGGTAGGAGAGGAAGCTGAGGCTCCTGTAAAGTGAGTCAATTTGCAGGCTCACATTGATCAGTGGAAAAACAAAAATTAGAACTTGCCAGATGGGACAACTTGTCATTTGGAAAACCCTGCCTCTGCCGTGTGTACTGAAGTAATTCATTGCTGTTGGCTGCACATTTGAACAGTGTTAATTCTGTTCTAGGCTTTTACTGTGTAGCTGCTTACCTACTTGCTGTGGACAGTGCATGTGCATCTTCATCCCTAGCTTTTACAACCACCAAAATTTTGAGGGGACGTGCAAAGGACTACATTTTTGAAAAATCAGTGTGCAAAGGGGCATATTGATCTAATCTGTAGTTTAGTTTGGAAATTTAGGGCATTTAGGCACCTGGGAGGCGTACTTGCCTTGTATCATAGATGAACTAGTACTCTACTTCTGGCTTGTTTAAGTAGGCATATGTGGCTTTTTTCTTCCCCTCCCCCCCCCCCCCCCCCCCCCTCTTCTTTTTTTTTTTTTTTTTTTTTTTTTTTTTT
>NW_009615723.1:120811-122255 GCF_000690535.1 Cariama cristata | reverse complement strand
CATTTTCCACGCAGTCAGACTGCAGCATCTGGAAGCCATCTCTTCTTTGGCAGGGAAGGATGTGACAGACACAATGAGGTGTAACTTCTACTTTTGTTATCTTACCTTTGCCTTTTTCAAAAGAAATCCAAAAAGAAACCATTTCAAAGATGTATGGGAATTTCAGGTGTGTTTTAGCAAAGCTCAGGAATACCACTGGGCAGAATCATTACAGAGTAATATAGGTATTTTTCCCTTTAATAAGGGTAATAGTTGCATTTATTGTACAGTTGATTAATTTTTCAGTATTTGGTAATGCTTATACCAAGTGTTTTAAACCCACATGTTACTGAACAGTGTAATTTATTAAATACCAGTATAAAAACCTCATATGTTTCAAACCATAACAGTATATTTCAAAATAGGATTTAACTTAGTATATTAAAGATATTCATGTTATTAATGGTACTTTAGTGACTAATCCTATGACTGTGAAGCACTATATGGAAGGAAAAAAGCTTACTAATAGTTGTTCCATGTATTTATTTAGTAAAAACAGTAGAAGTCCAGAAAATACTTTCAATGAGATGGGGACTATTTGATGGTGAAGTAGAGGTTGGCAGAATTATTAGGGTGGTACAGAGGTCCAAGTATGCTACTTGCTTTTCAAGTCTCTAAACTTGGGGTAAAGTATCAACCGTCTGTTTAGGTTTTAGCCTGACTTCTTAAATGTACCTTTAAAACCTTTTTTCCTTCTTTTCCCCGAAATGAAGCCTGTTTAAGCTTTTGCTTTAACAGCATTAAACTGTGAAGAAAAGTTCTGCTTTCTCTTTACCGATGTGTGCATTACCTCTGGGGACCTATGTTTTCCATGTGCTTGGCTGTTTCCTGGCTGGTTGTTTTCTCAGGTTCTGTTGGTCACCATCAGGTGTTAGCTGGGCTTCTTGTCTGAAGGCTGGGAAGAAGCAAATGGTTATGTAGCTATATGTACAGTCTGCTATATAATGAGAACGTAGGAAATGTGTGTGAAATAGGAGTAAGGAGAATGCTTTGGAAGGAGACAGCCAAGACTGGGCAGGTGCCTGATGAATGTACAGGTAGAACATGCTGTCTCCCTGCGACGCGTGGGTCACAGGTTAGGTGCTTACCTGCAAGGCTACCCATCCATGGCAGGTAGCCAGGTGCGGGAGTGGGAGCCTGGGGGCAATCTGGGCCTCTACTGCCTCCTTTGCCCTACCAAAGCCACGGAACAGCAGGCTGTTGGCAGCGGCCTCTCCCAAGGGAAGGGTAGGAATATTGGTAGTAGCTATGCAAGGATTCCAGTTTGCCACTTCTCTTTGATATATCTGGTCCTGCTGGTGATGCACTGACATTGGCAAAGCTTGTCATTGCCCTTGTTGTAAAGTGGTAGAGTTCAGCTGGCTGTGTGGCTGCAGGAGGGGTTGATTCAGTTGGCTGATCCAAT
>NW_009615723.1:112364-120780 GCF_000690535.1 Cariama cristata | reverse complement strand
TGGTGGGGGGGGGGAAGGAAATGGTTTTATTTTCATAATTTGCTTGCTGCTGGTTCATTTGAGTGCTAGAAGGGAGCAGAAACTTTCCTGTGTGTTTGGGGAGTGGGAACGAAGACTACTGCTTTCAGTGGCAGCCTGCAGTGTCAAAAAAGCATGTTCTGAGATGGCTCGTTCCCACTTAATCAGAAGGCTTGTTGCGTGCACTAAAGAGCAAATATTATAAAATTGAATAAAGAGCAGGCCAGGGAATAAAAATGATAGTGTGATGGCATGTCAACAGTCACCGTAACATTGCTTTTTCATTTTTTGAAAGATGAAGAGAAGGAGAGATGGTGGACAGAAGTGGTGTGAAGGGGGTGTGAGAACTGGAAGTTTAGAAAAAATAAATTGTGAAGAAAGATGCTGAAAAGATAAGGCTTATATAAATTAGGTCATTTAGGTTCTTTGTTGGAGTGTTAACTGTTCAGTGACTTTGGCACCATGGACTGTTATTGTGTAAACAGACCATGCCTCTGTTGACAAGCATGGAAGAGTATAGATTGATGATGGCTAGTTCAGGCTTTCTTGTAAGGGAATTATAAGACTCATTTATTAAGCAAACAGCACAAAAATAACCACACATCTAAAGGTATTAATTGCATTATTGTTCAGTTTAGTCTTGATTATGCTATCATAATATGATCAAAACTGCTGATACAGTTATAACTAAATCATGTTAAAGTACAGTTGTTACAATACAGAATGCCACTTGAAGTATGTTTTCTATATTTTACTCAAATTACAGAATTGCTTTAAAGCTTGTTGACAGCTGAAATATTAGGTTGCATAATATTAGTAGAAATAACACAGTCTTTCAGGGCTGTAGGGAATGTCATGCAGTTGCTCAAAATGTCGCTTAAAAATCCATTTACAAAGATGAATGCAAAAGTAATATTAGGAAGCATACTTACTTGGGAGAAAACCTCCTAAACAACCTAACCTTACTTTTATAAAACAAAAGTTTAGACATATTCTGGTTTCTCAGAAAAGAAGTGAGGGGCATAATGTAATTGATAGCAGCTTTCTCTTCTAAAATAGTTGGGGGAGAATATTGGATCTACTTCTGATCCTTTATTTAAATTTTATCTGACTAGCATTTTAACTGTTGCTGCTGCATAATTGGTTCTGAAGCATCAGCATCTCTCATTCATGGATAGATAAATAATTCAGGGATGAACTTTAGCCACACACTCCAGCATGACAATTTTAGAAGTTCTCATTTTCTGAACTGAGAAACTGAGGTCCTTGATTTTACAGATGATTATCTGAATTACAGGGAAAAATCAATACATCTCTGAACAGCCACCCCACACTTCCAAGATCTTTGTCCTGACCACATAACCATTTTTTAAACTTTTCATCCCTACCTTCCCCCAAAAAATGATAACCACTCTACTGATTTGCCTTATAAAACTTACACATAATAGACAACAAGCAAAAAAACCCAACCTGTGCATGTGTAGGGTACCCACCCCAAACCGACAGCCACCTACCTGCCTGAAATGCCTTGCTGCAAGCTTCTTAATAGTCTAGTTGCTGCATTTACACAAGTGTATGAACACAAGCTTCTGGGACAGATCTTGTGATTCTTTACATTTTGTGTGTGTATATATATGTGTGTGTATTCTTTTAACAAAGGCTGCTTGCTGAATTATATTAATGTTTGTTTAGCCTATTTGTGCATGCAATAGAAATTGTGAGAGGACAGGTAGCACTGAGCAGCTGCTGATCACTTCTGTGTTATTGTGTGAATTGTGCTCGTGAATTATGTCAACTTTTGCCAGATCTCAACATTTGGCCATGTATATTTGAGTTAATCACAACCATACTTTAATTATTCATGTGTTAGGGAAAAATAACCTTTGAAAACTTAGATTTGTTTTTCAGTGAAGACGTATTTGAGTTCTTTATAGTGTTTCATGCTTAGCTCTTGCTTTTATCAGTCAAATTACTTTAAATAGAAACTCCTCTTACATTTAGAGTTGGCAACATTATGTATTATTAGTGTTCCTGGGCTACTGCTGTTGTTCCAGTGGTTTTTTTAGTTCATTAACATTTTGTTAGCAAAATTTTAAATTGCAAGGTACAATAAAGGGATATGTTATTTCTGCTATTAAAATGTATTTTGAAATTCTTCCACCTGCTTTTGAAAACTAAATACTGAGACTAGTCATACTACAGCAGCTGTATGCATTTCTATCTTTGGAATAGTCATTGAATCAAACATATATATGCATTTATTTCAGAAAAGACGCAGAAAGCTTCTGGTGTCTTCATTTAATCTAAATATAAATCTAAAAGAAATGTGCTACAACATTACTGCAGTTTTAGCAATCTATTATAAAGTTTATTGCACAGAAGTAACTAGGTCAACCTCTGGATGACCTGTCTTTTGAGTTTCTTCAGTTAGCTTTAGGCTAGAGCTCCACCTTGTAGCAGGATACATTTTCCTTTTTATAGTTAATAATTTAATTATGATTTCACAAAGTTGAGTGACTTCAGAAAGTTTTCACAGACTTGAGATTTCAGTGTCTGCTTGGGAAAATTAAAGTTGAATTTCTGTGAACATGCAAAAACAGAAACTGAAGGAGAGCTGCTTTTTATGATGCACTTCAGTTTAGATTTAACTTACTAAATAATTTGCTTATTAGAGCACTTTTAATAGATAACAGATTTTCACTGTTTGGAACGGTGTCTGCAAGAATTTCACTTTCCTCTTTTCAGACTGCACTGTGATGGGCTTGGTATATTTTAAAAGTTCTGATAGGATGCTTATATGGACCATTTTCCTTTCTCATTGACTTCCCAAACCGGGTGTTTTGAATGAGTCATCAAGTATGTGCATGAAGGAGACATAGCTGGCAGTAGTCTTGGATTTCCAGAAGGCATTTACTGAGATCAGGGATAATGGGAGAGTGACCAAGCGAACATCAAATAGAATTGGAAAGTGATAAATTCAAAGCAAAGAACATGCCTCTTGGTAGTATGGAGTTTGGCTGTGGGAGTTCTTCTGTGGAATACCATCGCTGCTGAATATTGAGTTCAAAAAGTAATTGCAAGTATTAATGGAAAAAATATTGAGAAGGGGTTATAAAATATAGGGACAGCCTCTCTGGCTGAAAAAAATCCCTCAGTTATTTCTGGATGCTGGGAAGGTATTCAGGGAAAACATCTCTGATAAGAGCAAAGCAAATAAGTTTTACCTTGGGCAGCTTCTGTCGGGTTGACTCTGCTGGTTGAGAATCAAAAGTCCGTGTCATATTCTGGATGTATGTAAATCTTTTAAAATTATGCTTTACTGGGATAAATACAAGGGGCTTTTTGGTCGTTGCTGGAGTTTGAGCTTGATGCTGGAGATCACTTACAGTCTTACCTCATCTGTTCTTGCAAGGCATTCATCTGTAGCTACTGTTTTCCGTGATACCAGTATATAGTTGCACTCATGAGGGCCAAGTTTATTCTTCCTTCAAGAAAAGCCTTGAAATGTAAATCTTGGTAGCCTAATGCTTCAGCATCTAGCAAGAACTTGGTATTTCTTTCCCGTTTTATGAGGTGATTCTGACCAAACAATGCGATGTTTTCTTTCATGTTTTGTTGTTTGTACTAAGATGAACGGTTGTTACAATAAGTTCAAGTTGGTATAAATTGCAGCCAGCTAGTTTTGTCAAGTGATTTATTTGGTTTGTTTGATGTAGAGAATGTATGCTCTATTCATTTACACATCCCCTTTCATAGTTTTGTTACTAAATTTTTTTCTTTAAAATATATCTGTGATTGTATGAAATTTTATTGAGAATTTCTGCAAAATTTGATAGGACAATAGATTTGCTTTTCATAAAGGGAGCTAAAAATGTGTTAATTCTGTGAATAAGTGGTTAACTTGCTTTGTTTCCCAGTACTTTCAAATTTTATGAAGTGATTTTAGTATTGTAAATAGGTAGTATTAATGAGCCGTAATACAAAATTTGCATGTAAGCATCCTGATTGTCACTTCTCAACATTGAAAAATGTAAACTAGAAAAAGTCAAATAACAACATGTTGAGAGGCAGGTTGAACTTGAAACTGAGCAGTATGGTTTTTGAAGTTTACATCTTTGCTTTGCACTCGGACTGAATCACAAGCATGCCCCAAAAAGGATTTGTGTGGCTGGATCTCTTTATTATTTTTTTCTGTTTCCTTTTTTCTTTCCTGCCCCCCCTTAGGAGGGACACACCTCCAAGCAAGTGCTAGCCTGATGACCAAGGCATTGAAGTGTGCAGTGGTATTTTTCCAAAGTTCAAGGTGCTGACCAGAATCAGGGCAAATCTTTAAAAGAAAATACATAATATAATTTTTGATACGTCAGCAGCTGAGTGTATAGTTTTACAGACAGCCTGGATGGTGTAATAGCTCCTTGCCACCAAAGACAGGAGTTTTACTCTTCCCTCTGCTGCTCATGGCCCCACAGTCTTGTGTTTCCCATGCATTGGCTCCGGATACCTGTCGTTGAACCAGTTTAACTTGATAACCCAGGGAAAAAAATTCTTGAGATGTATTTTGGCCATTTTATTGGGAAATTGAATCAGGTGATACTGAATGGCAGAGCTGACAAAGATAAATGGCTGGGGAGAGCATGTTACCCTGCCTGTGAATGATTGTTTGCTAAAGAGTGTATAAATGGAGCAGGAGAGGATGAAATGCGCTGGTCATGTGCCCGTGTGGTTTTAGAGAAGGGAGGAATGGAGTGACAAAGGTTGCTGCCATTCTGCAGCAATGATGTTTTTGAAGCTTTTTATCTTCTACTGTGTTCTGGATGGAGCATGCTTTAGTAGTCGCAGACTATCTCGAGATTCACCAGCCTATCTGGAACCTCCTCTCTTTTTGCCACTATTTCTTTCCACTCTGGTTCTCTGCTTTTATGTAATTGTGTGAAATGTGCAGAAAGAGAACATAGTAAGTTCAGGATTTATGGTTTCCCTCAGCTCTTTAAATTCTGGAAGCTACAGTGGCCCCTAGCATTCAGAATAAGCACTTGCAGGAAAAAAAAAAAGTACGACCTCTGTCTACATGCTCGATGGAAATGCAGTTTCTGAAGCATAGCTACCAGACATTAAGCAACATGTGCTTAGCATGCCAAAATTAAATCTTTCCCTCAAATACCTAATCACTCCAGCAAGCTGTAGAGTCAGCAGACCTTGAAGGTTTTTCTGCTTGCTATTTTATCTTTACAATATCTGAACATCATGCTTTCTTAATTTAACTCTATAAAAGTTAGCCTGAGACAGACGGTTGACATAGGAAACTTTAGCCTGCATGGTTAAATCTCACATTTGAAGTACCCATTGAGGTTTTTTTCCCCCTTAATCACAAGACAATTAGATAGATAACAAAACTTATGAATGTGTGGCAATATTATAATTGGGTTGAAAAGCAAGCATTTCACAGTCATCTTATGTTCTCTTGGTAAAACGCTATGCTGTTTCTGATATTTTTCTTTATAACATGTGGACAGTATTATCTTCCTTGATATTCTTGGAGTCTTGTCAAATACTCTAAATGTTCAAACTGCTGTAAGCCTGGTTTATCAACTCTGGAAGACAGGGAGTTGTGAAACAGCTGGTTATTAGAACTTGTAATAAGAACTTATCCCTGCAGAAAATGTCATGGAAGTTTACAAATCGGAGATACAAAGTTGGTATAGAGCACATACTGTGCTATATATATAGCACATACTGTGCTTTAAATTTAACATCAAATGTGGTTTTGGTTTGGTTAACCAGAAATATCCTAGTGTTGTTAAGTCTGGGCTCTACAGTGTGTGGTGTTACAGTTCCAACTTAAATGTAGTGTAGGTTTAGAAATAAAAGCTATTGCTTGCAAGGTGTTAATGAAAAGCTTTCCCAGTTTGCTAACCCTATTCAGATCCCATCACACCCCCCCCCGTTTCTATATTTTATATTAACATTTGTGGAGGTACTTTGTAGTAAGATCATGAGAGGAGTCAAAAATATAAAGTGTTTAAACAGGAAAAAGCTTGGTTGGAAACAAGAGGGTGGTGTGATCTAAATTTTCTGTGTTTCCAACTTTTTTACCCCTTCATACGTGGAAGAATTTTCACTTTTTTTTTTTTCAATTTTATTATAGGAGTTGTCCACTACAAAGGAAGAAAGAAAAGTAAGGTTGTACTTCAGACGGATTTTTGAATATCTTTCTAATACAGTGGTGTTCCAGAAGATGATAAAGAAATGATAGCAGCTCCAGAAATACCAACTGATTTTACTCTCCTTCAGTAAGTGCTTTAAGAGTTTGTAGTTTCATTTTTAAATGTACTGACTCCTTTTAGTGTTACTACATATGGTTCGTTTGCTCTTGGAAACAAGGAAACAAAACAAGGGAATAGGGTTCTAGATTTTTTTTTTTTTTGAGATGTTGATAAAGCATTGTTTGAATTCTTTCTTGAGTATTCAGCAGTAATTAAAATAAATATTTTAGAAGTACTTAATTATTTTAAAGTTTTTAAACTTTGCTAGTAGGAAGCCATTGTGACACTTTTCTGTTTGTGATGTGTGTCTGAGGATTTTGTCTTTCAAAATGAAATGTTTGAGTAAGAAACTCTTTGATTAGGAATATCAAAAAAGGGTTCCTTCATTAAAGCCTCTTTTGTAAAGAGAGAGGAAGTAGTTGAGGTATTTGCCCTTAATAACTGGGGCAGGTTGCCTAATATTTAAAATACCTAATGCCAAATGCTTTAATTAAAGCCGAAGTCTTCGCTTCCCTCAGGCATCAGTTCCTTGGTGTTTTTGACATTGTTAGCTCTCTAGTCTTCCTACAATTTTTAAGAAACAGACATTTGAGTTTCCAGGATTTAAAATCAGGTGTAGATCATGTTTTGGACAGAGAAGTAAAGTAATTATTTTAAGCAGACCAAAAGAATACAGTTCCTCACCTTTTAATTGTCAGGAAATTGGCATGAATCCATTTCAACAGACTGTTGAAATGGATTAAATTGGTAGAAAATCTAAAAAGATACAAAGATGTGCGTTTGTATCATGAGATTGTTTGTGTGAGGTGGGTTTTTTTTTTCTTTTAATGAGAAATAAAGGTAAACTGGAAGATGGTGTAATACGAAATACTGTTTTTACAGCTGTTTGTAATTTTTTTTTTTTTACTCTGTTGGTACAGTTCATTGCCAAGTGAAATGTTTGGAATTTGTGTTATATTCTCTTCTATGAAAGTGAGAACACCTAGGAAGTTTTGAAGAACTCTCACCTTTTTCTTTCTTTCTTCCTGCCGTGTCTGGCCCACACGCTGTGTGCCCCTCCCCAAGGTTGGAGACTTTACCTGTCCATATCAGAGTACATAGTCAACAAAACCAGAAATAGCAAAATAGATGTTAAGAGGCAGAAAACTCCTTTCAGACACACGTAATAATGAGAGACCTTAAGTTTCTGGATTGTTTTAGAATGTTATAAATAAATACATAGAATGGTTCTCCTGTGCCCCAGGTCATCTTTATGATTGCATTGTTAATTGAATCATGAAGTGTATATCAGAAATTTGTGATAGCAGCTGGAATTCATCGTACTGCATGTATGTGTTGAAACAAGACCTAGTATCATCATTTAAATTGTATTCTGCAAGAAATGTAGAAATATAGAATATATAAGAAGCTAGGCATTCTTTATTAATAATTCAGGTGATTTCACACACCATCTCCCCTCTCCATCAGTGTTGGCAATAAAGGATTCATATATTGATGCAGCATATTTTAACGATGTAGGAAATTAAGCAAATGAGAAAGTTTGTATATTGTTTAACATCTCTTTACCGTTTAAACATAAACAGAACTACAGGTTATCTTTTTGATGGAGGAACCTCAACTAAACTTTTTTTGTGTGCTTTTCAGTATAAGTGCATACCTCTTAACTTGTTTTCTAATAGCATGAAGAGATCTACTGAGATGCTTTGGTTGTGAGGGAAGGTAGTGGGTTTTTTGCTGCTGGGTTTTCCCTCCTCTCTTTTGTTTTGTTTAAGTATTTGTGGCCGATATTTATAGTGCTCTTTGCTTTTTGAGATGATGTAATGTTTGTCATGTGCCAAAAGCAAGATTCCCAACCGGTTGCTATTGTATAACCACCTTCACATCTTTTCATGTTACTGTATGGCTTTCTTCACAGGTAAATTGTTTGGAGGAGGCAGGGTAGGGTGTTCGTGTGAGGATGCCCTGATGTGTTCCTTGACGATAGACTTAAACAGAAGAAAAAAGCAGTTTCACTGTTAGAGTTGACTTACTGGACTGAGAGCATAATGTGACTTTACTATTTTTAAGAATGTTTCTGATGAAATGTGTAAATGGTTTGTCTTTTTATCCTTGCAGGGAGTCTGAAACACACTTCT
>NW_009615723.1:110198-112333 GCF_000690535.1 Cariama cristata | reverse complement strand
CAGACTGTGAGGATATTGAAGGAAAAAACCAAAAACAAGGGAAAGGAAAAGTATGTTCAGTTTATAGGGATACTGAAACATTTCTGCTCTTACGAACTGAAGAGTTCAGCACTTGCTTTGAAGCTGAATGAGCTAGGAATGTTTTCTGAAAATGCGAGTGTTCTGTGAAGAGAGTTCATATTTGTATTTGCATTGAAATGCTTCATCTTGAGTATTTGCTTGATGTTTCCTTAGTGCTATGAAGGCATAAGGAGGGTGGGGGAGAAAAAGATTAGCTTTGATTTGATTAGTCTCTCTGTATGTGTTCCATCCCATACTTAAATTTGGTTCGAATAAAGTCTCCTTTGGTAGACATCATTAATCCTGTCTCTCTTTTAATTTGAAAAGTGAAAAGAAACCAATAATTCAATTAGAAGTTGGTTGGTTGTTTTTTTAAATAGGTTGCAGACAGGAGGTTACGTACACACTATCAGTATGGGGAGGTCTAAACCCAGTTAGTAGCCCTTCTCTCCCCTCATGGGACAGATGTCCTCCCCATCTGGGTGGCTCCTGCCCTCTCACTGGCTTCGCACTCACCACATGCGGCTCCTGCGCTGCCGCGGTGCAGGCGGGCTGCTGCACGCTGTCTGGCCTGGGCTGTGACTGCCTCGCCGAGCACCCCATGTACCAGTACAGAGCCTCCAGTTTTTAAGAGGTAGTGATAAATAGTTCTACGCAACAGTCACTTAATTTCTGATTAATTTTTGTCTTTCTTCTTTCTGTAAGTCATACTTGATTTGGGTAATCAAATACAAAGACACCTGTCTGCTCTTCCTCACCCCCACTTGTCAATGTGCACTCAAATTGAAAAACAAAAGGTTAATGAATTGCAAAGGATGTGTGTTAAGGGAATTGCCATAGCTGTTTTAAATAAAATCTGTATAATCTGTTTTACAATTTAAACACGAGAAAAATTTTTGTGTCATACACTATCACTAATTGCATTTTTAGTTGCTAGAAGTTTTTAAACGAGGCAAGGAGGAAATGGAACCTGTAGATTTTTTGTTGGTGTTTTTATCAGTCAGGGTCAACTATTATTCTCAGCTTTGAGTTTTAAATCTGGTTCCTGAAAACAAAAGGCCTTGTATAGAGTTGTCATGGTATTGAATAGTAATTTTAGGGTTTTTTGAATTACTACATAATACCTAATTAAAACTTCTTATGCGTGTGTGTGATTGCAGACCTGTAAAAAAGGAAAAAAAGGACCAGCAGAGAAGGGGAAAAGTGGAAACGGAGGAGGGAAACCTGGTGGTCCGAATCGGATGAATGGACATCACCAACAGAATGGTGTGGAAAACATGATGCTGTTTGAGGTAGTTAAAATGGGCAAGAGTGCTATGCAGGTAAGACTTGGGATATCTCTATGACTTGGATGAATATACAATTTAAATATAACAATATTTTCCTGTACATACGATTTAAAGAAATGAAGGCTAAAGTAAAATTGTTTTCTTTGATTTGTAGTTTTTAGTTCCGGATTAAGATTTTTTTTTAAAAAAAAAGATTTTGCATTGTTAAGGTTTGAATTTGAACAAACTGATTTTTCATTTCTAAATGTCACACATGAATATTCACATATATGATGAAGAAATTCAAACTATGATTCAAAATGAATTTTCAGTATCCGGAATGAAGAAAGGCTATTTTAGATTACATGACTTTGAAGTCCTTTTTGTGTGGCTGTAACTAAACACAAATGTGATTTATGCCTATAGTTGTCATAAAATTTAACAAGAAATCTGTAGTTTGTAGATGCTCCCAGAGCTTAGATGATCTGAAAATAAATAATTGCTTCTCTTCTCTCACCTAAAGTAAAATCATTAGCTACAAGCTGAGGGCTGCTCTTCAAATTTCCCTGAAGTTGACTTGGCTAATGTACATTGCAACACTCTAATTTGGGTTAGGAAATTTTAACCTGTTAGAAGTGTCTGCGTTAGGCACTGTCTCCACTGCATTTACTAATAGGGCTGAAGTCAATCTAGTGAGAAATGTAGCACTTTTTAAAAACTGATAAATCAGTGAAGCATTTGCTTGACTGTGAATCTTCCAGTGGAGAGAGGGTTAAAATGTAAGCCTGTCAGCCAAGCCTTCCTGCT
>NW_009615723.1:88549-110167 GCF_000690535.1 Cariama cristata | reverse complement strand
TCATGTGACTCCTCAGCAGCCTCCAAGAAAGACTATCTTTGGGATTGAAAATGTAGAGTTTACAGCTTCTGTGATACACGTGCAGGAAGCCGGGGCTATATGCAGTCCTCTCAGGGTTTGCAGGCTCTTGCATTAGAGCTGGGAACCTTGAAGCCTGAATTCCCTGGCAGAATTTAGTTCAGACTTTTAAAAAAGAGCAGACTACTTTGATGTATTTGCACAGAGAAATTCTCGTACTTCCATCTTTTGTTTTGTTCTGTGGTATTTCAAAGCGGGTGGAAAAACTACACTTTTCTAACTGTTGCTGTGTGTGCTACATTTACAGCCAATTACCAGTGGTTGTATCTTCATGGTGTTTTAGCTGTTTCAAATGATACACAGCCAAAATATTTTGCTTTCCAAGAACAAAATGGACTTCTGCCAGGCCTGATTACTCTGTTGAATTAGGGAATTGATACCTGGGTAATAAAGTGAATCTTAGTAAATATTTTTTTTTTGTCAAAATTAAGGAAGCAAAAAAATCTCCAAATATTTCTAAAGTAAAGTCCACTTCAGCGCTTAGTGTAAAAAGTTTTCTCTGTGGCCCTTGGCACTTGCTTACCTGAAAAGATTTTGATAATAATTTTTACTTTATTTTAAATTCTGTTCCACACCTCCTTCTGAGTCAGTGTCTATTCTCTGGCAAAACCAGATGGTTCGTCCACTGAGAGAAAATGTTTTAAGGAACTGCTGTTTTGATGGAGGTTCTTCAAAAGAAATAAATTCTGAAAACAAGGCTGCTTAACTGAAATACCTGTCCCGTTCCTAGCATTATCCTGTTTTTGCACAGTGACCATCTTTATAAGCCTAATTTAAGGTGTTTCCTACATTATTTCACCCCTCCCCACAAATCAGTCAAATGAGTACTAGTTTGTAGGTTCTGCGCCTACCTGGAAGACTGACAGTTTCACTTTTGAGTTTTCCATTCTTTTTGTCTTACTGATGGAAGCTGTGCATCATACTGTAAACAGTCTTAAATTCAGGGAAGAGGTATGTAGCTGTATTTCTGTTCAGAAATTCTTCTGCATGGCAATATGTTTTATTTGCTGACAGCATTATTGCCTGTGAGAGTAAGCACTGAGAAGAGTACATACAGGAAGCATTAGAGATGCTGCGTAGTCCAGTTATCTCTTGGAAGTTGTGAACTATTCCATCATCTCACTTTATTTAGAATAACTCTAGATTTCAGGGCAGGGTATCAACATATTAAAAAAACTCAAAACTGAGAGCTTGATACTAAAGTGAGTCTCTTGTGCCTGTGTTAATAAATTAATTGTAAGATGTATGCTTTTATGAATTCTGCAGTAAACGATTCATACTATACACATGGATGGTGTAAACATAATTGAATGTAAATTCTGTTTTCTCAAAACCCCTATCACAGGTTTCCTGTTAATGTACTTCCCTTTAAGGATTTTTAGTAAAATATTCTTGTTTCTATTTGATTTAGTGAATACAGAGTAATGAACGTCCATGCAGTGTAGGGCTGTTCATCCTGTTATGGCTAGTGTGGAAGCACAGCTCATGAAAGGGGCCTATTTTTGAAGAGTATAGGGAATTGTAGCTGTTGGAACCGAACACCTAAATAGTATCTTTAGAGAACCATCACTAGGTGGGGGGGAAAACTTGCTTCTGTAAAATACACCAATTATTTTTTGCGTTCTTCCTCAACCAAAATTACTGTAGGACTATATGGTATTCCTGTGCTTTATGTTTAGGTGTCAGTTTCATACTTTTATATGTTTATAGAATAAAAGGAGTTCTTTTGTTGAAAACTGATACTATGGCAGTAAAGGATCATTCAACATTTTGTTCCATATTAATCAAAAAACCACAGACTTCAAGTTATTTATGGAAGGAACAAGAATGACTTTCTGGAAAGCACTTAAATAACACTGCCTTCAATTTATGAAAACCCTTTATATTTGTTTCCTTTCAGTCTGTAGTGGATGACTGGATAGAGTCATACAAACATGACAGAGATATAGCACTTCTTGATCTCATTAACTTCTTTATTCAGTGTTCAGGCTGCAAAGGTAAGGTATTGAAATGTTTATTCATCCATTTAAGTAATATTAGAGTATGAATCTCATTCTTTGCTTTTATACTACATATGTTGTAGGACTGCTCCATCCCTGTGGCTAGTTTACATTACTAGGTTCTTGTAGTTAAGCTATTATTTCTGAAGGTGGGAGCAGGAGGTTTAGAAATATTACATTATCTTTAAAAATGTAGAGTAAGCCTTTTGTATTCACACCAGAGAGAATGCAGTACTGGTACTTAACACTTCATCTTCCTCTGCTCCTGCTATTACTTCAGAAAACTATTTCCCTGTCTTAACATTGATAGTTCAGCTTGTTCAGTCTTGGAATTCTAGTTTGAATTTATTTATTTCTTCTCATTAAGTGTTTTAAGATTGTTTCATAGCCTTTGTAGAGATACTTGATTTAAAAGATATTATGGACAGCTTCATGGTAGCCTGTCTACAGTAAGATTGTATTTCCATATTTTGTTTTATTCTTTATTTTCTGTTTTTCTTTCTTCATTTCCATGTCCTCCATTCTTTTTCCCCATACCTCCTTTTGAAGAGGAGAAGGTAACTTGCCCTGCAGTGTCACTGCGCTTGATAGAGTAGGACTGGATGTAGTTTGTTCTGCTCAAGCATTTCTCTGTCCTGATAAACTTTTAACATGCATAAATTTCCAGAAAGCTAACAGCGTTCCTCAGAAGTTATGAATGCTTTCAAGAGCAGTGACCTTTTGATTATTGTTACCAGATAAACCTACAGAATCTTTTGATGCTTTCTGAGGTGATCCTTGTCATGAATTTTGCAGGATAGTTGCAGTAAACTTCAGGAGATTGGTTTGGTTTTTATATCACTATTCACACTCTAACAATTTGAGACTAAGACAAATATAAATTGCATGAAACCACTGTGTTTATTGAGGTGCAGAAGATAATAAGTAGCAGTAGAACTGTTCAGAATGGTCTTAGACCATTTAGAATCTTGAGTCCCGAAAGGTCACCTCAGATTAGTGTAGTCTCTTGGATGATGTAGTAGTCTGGCACAAATATCTTTGACTTCTGAATACGAGTGAATGAGTAAATTCTAGATGTGTGTGTACATACACACAAGCATACTTTAAAAAAAGCATAATAATAAAACCCATATATATAAAGTATTGGTGTCAAATGCTTGTTATACGCAGATGCTGAAATAAAATGTGTAACTTCTTAAATACGTGTATAATCTGTAGGTTAGCTGAAAAGCGATCATTTTTACATTGTAGCAGGAGGCATGTCATCTGCCATCTACCTCTTTCGTAATAGAAGTGCTAATAATCTAATTTCTAAATTGTAGGAGTTGTTACAGCAGAGATGTTCCGACATATGCAGAATTCTGAAATAATCCGAAAAATGACTGAAGAATTTGATGAGGTAATTTAGTGAAGTGCTGTATTGATAGTAATTTTTTTATTTTACCTGACCTAATCTTACTGGATCATCTTGCTACGGGTTTCTTTGAAGGGTAAGGTGAGCTGTAAAAATGAAAGGACTTTAATGAATGAAAATGTGGAACTCCCTGATTTCACTGAACTTGTAAGACTAGGAAGTAAAGCTTTGCATATATGTAACTTCCTTTATTAATGGTTTAAGAAATCAATATCGACTTTCAGTTTTTGAATAGTGGGAACTCCTACTACTGTGAGGCTGTGTGGGATGCCTCCCTTTTCCTGCTGTGTATGTAAGGCCTTTAAGTCGTCTTTACCTTTTAAAATGGGTGCTGAATTTATTTCTTTACATTCATTAATCTACGAATCGTGGGGATTTGAATTTGATTGTTCTCCAGTTGAAGACAAATGCTTTGCCTTTCTTGGGTGATTAAAACTTTTTTTTCCTTTAAATTGTCACTTTCTGTTCCACTCAGTGTTGGGGTAAATGAGATGTGGGTTTGTGTGGTGTTTTTGTTGGTTTTTTTCCTTTTGTGGGTTTATTTTTGAGCGGTATTCCTTTCACTCTCTGTTCCAAAGAATGTAAAGGTAGCTTTAAAACCTCCTCCTAAAATTTGTCTAATACAGAAATAATTTTGTGACCTCCTCCCCATCCAGAAAACATCGGTAGCTTTAACAGAGGGGAAAATGTAATATTTTTCTGTTTAAAAGGATTTTAATATTCCTTAGAACTACCTCAATGCATAAATAGATTTCATTACTATAAGGCAACATTGTATGAAACTTAGAAAGCTTCAGCTGGGACTGTTCAGGTTTTTTTTATCATAGCGTTATACTCACTTTCTTGTAACAGAATTCTAATGAACAGCTCGCAGATTTCTAATCCCTTTTCGTGGATACTTTCTTCTTTTTTGACCTGTAATGTTGTTTGGCCTCTTAAAGAAGCTGATCACAGAACACTGAAATAAATTATTCTCACTCCATCCCCTGTCATCTTACCATTATTTGTAAGGATTCCCAAATCAGGGGAGGAACACATATTTGTTGTATTCAAGGTGTTATAGTAGGTCATTTTATGACTTCAGGAACTTTCAGTCTGGTATGGAAGCATCTCCCTGTAAACTTTATTATGGTCCCGAACTGGGTGTTCCTAAAGATGTCAACTAACTGTTCACGTGATGGTTCTTTTGTTCTAGTGTAACCTGAAGCAGATTTGTAAGGGGTATGAAATTTTTTTTAAGGGAGTAGAACAGAAAGAGGAATTTAGTAGTTATTTCAGTATATCTGGTTATGTGCGGTTTTTATGGTAGGACTTGCAGAATGTTGTCTCTGCATATAACAAACCCAAGCTGCAAAGTAGATTCGTATTTGTGGAATCCTATTCTTCTGATGTATCATTTTTAATGGCGTTGGAGGTTTTGGCTTTAAAGTTGTACCCATCTCTTTTTAATCTTTTTGAAAATGTCTTAAAAGTTACTTTATTAAATGAGTTCACTGTTTCTCTTTTTGTTTTTTAATAGGATAGTGGAGATTATCCGCTAACTATGGCTGGTCCCCAGTGGAAGAAGTTCAAATCCAGTTTTTGTGAGTTTATTGGAGTACTCGTCCGACAATGTCAATATAGCATCATATATGATGAATATATGATGGATACTGTCATTTCACTGCTTACCGGGCTGTCAGACTCACAAGTCAGAGCATTTCGGCACACTAGCACACTGGCAGGTCAGTGAATTATATTTATCTGTGTATTACTTCCATTTTGTGTCTTGTGTTGCACAGAAAAGAATTGTTCTGGTTGAACTTGATACTCGACATTCAACTCGTGCTTCATTCGATGATACAGTTTTTGTCTAATGCAACTTGTTTTGGTACAGCTTCCTTATCTTGTCTTTACTTGTTTTTCATTACTGAAAAACACAGCATTATTTTAAAGCGTTCTCTACCAGCTGTGTATTACTTAATTTTTGTTAGCTTTAAGTTTAGTAGAAAAAGTATATAGAAGGAAACTTTTCAGTTGATTCTCCAAGTTTGTCTTTGGTCATAATAAGGGTGTAGCTATCTTTTTAACCTCAAATGTAGTTGAGCCTGTTTATGCTCTGCATTAAGTCAAACAGGAGTCATATTTTAGTTTGGATGCAATTTTTACTACGTATTTGTATTGTGCTGTATATTGAGGCCATGGCACAGTGTAACTGAAAGTAGCATTTCGATTCATTGCATTAGAAATAATTTTGAAGAATGCTTGATCCTTAAAACCATACAGAAATTTAGTGATTGTAATTGTCCTTTTTACGTTATTTTTTTTTCCCCAAATCTGTTAAATTATGAAGAAACCCCTAATGAGTTAAGTATGGAGTATTTTAAATACATACATCATCATATAGACAAAGGATAAGCTGCTTGAATAAGGAAGTCCTAAACCTGCGTTGATTAATGAAGAAGTGTCTCAGATGGCGTTGTGCAGCAGTCCACTTATATAAGGCTTACTATAGCAATTTCAGTCTGAACAAGGTGAATTTAGGCTACGTGAAACTGAGTTCTTGACACACTGAAAATAGTTATTGTTAGCTTCATTGGAGCTGGCCAGTTTACAGCTACCTCCAGTTCTGACTATCCTATCAGTTGTTCTATTTCATCGATCATCTCTCTTGAATATACATTAGCACCCTACGCATCAGGATGCTGCTGTGAGATTCCCAGTAGCCAAGGTATTTACTATGGAGAGAGGAACAAAACCTTTCTTTCAGGGAGAATGTACTGATTCTGCTGTTATCATCAATATGACTGTTGTACGATATGACTAATACAAATTTTAGTTCTTAAATGCAAGTTTTTACTGCTTCTTTTGAGTTGTGCCTGAATAAAAGTTGCAGAAGTTGCCCCGTTGCATGTTAATTTCTGTCACACAAAATAATTTTTATCAGTAGTCTATTTGCATTTGTTCACATTGGTAGTCGATTTTGTGTAATTACTTGTGCATTTTGTTGAGATTACAGTTTGTGTTCTTGAAGACTGTGTTTTATATGGGAATAGAGACAGCCAACAAAATTCTTGTATCCATATTTACTTAAAAGTTGCAGAAGTTGCCCCGTTGCATGTTAATTTCTGTCACACAAAATAATTTTTATCAGTAGTCTATTTGCATTTGTTCACATTGGTAGTCGATTTTGTGTAATTACTTGTGCATTTTGTTGAGATTACAGTTTGTGCTCTTGAAGACTGTGTTTTATATAGAGACAGCCAACAAAATTCTTGTATCTATATTTACTGTTATTTGTGGTAATTTTGGCTTCTATGATTAGCTCAGACTTGTTCTTTTCAACTTGATATCCTTGGAGATCAGTGTGTGACGATACTTTGATAGATCTGCATGTCTTTATGCCTTAGTCATCAACTTTATGCTAGTGATACACGCTTTACAATGTTCTGTGTATGCTCTGCCAATGCAAGTCCTTTCATGCTTTGTTGTTACAAAAGTTCATAAGAAAAACAAGTAAACTATTGACCACCTCCTGGTTTCTGGAATAGATATATTTGTCTGCATGCTTTCAGAAATAAAAGCATGCAAAAAATCCCACCCAAGTGTATTTTACATTTTGGTCAGCTCTCAGGTTTCTAATTGGGTGATGTACTTTCTCTGCTTCTTCAAATAAAGGAATCTTTAAAGAAAACTGCCCCTCATTAAAATTAAGTTGAGGGGAAAAGAATGGTGCGATATGGTGGTGCTGGCTGGCTAAGACATTTGCTCTTGAAAAGAGAAACTTCTTGCATGTTTAAGGTTGAATGATCTGGTAGTATGAGTCCACTAACTGATTCCAATAGTGGAATCCTTTTAGTATTTCCTGGGCTATGTTTGTCGAATCTTACATTCCACCTTCATTTTTTGGGAGAAGGACATCCTGTATCTCAATTCAACCGTAATGCTTGTAGTATTTAAAAAATTGACAAAGAAAAGAACAAAATGTCAGTATTTTATCTATTGTGTTGGTAAGTAATGAGGCAGTGCTTGGTAAAACACTGCTGAAGTTTGCATATCAAGAAATTTACAGTGAATATGTTTTCGTAAATACAGAAAAAATTGACAGGAGGAAGTGTCAATATTTTTGTTCATCAGTTTTCTTAGATTGGGTAAGCTTTTAAATAATCTGTATTTTTTTCACTTTTTTGTAGCCATGAAGCTGATGACTGCTTTAGTGAATGTTGCATTAAATCTTAGTATTAACATGGACAATACACAACGGCAGTATGAAGCAGAACGAAATAAAATAATTGGGAAACGAGCTAATGATAGGTTGGAACTCTTACTACAGAAAAGAAAGGAGGTTAGTGCAACTGTCTGTAGCTAGTGTGCCTTGAATGAGTGTTGATAAATGACAATAACCTTGTTCTGTAACTTACTTTTTTTTTTTTAAAGGTAATGGTTAGTCCCTCTGTTTCATTCTTTAAGTTGTTCACGTTTAACGTTTGAAAAACTTTGAAAGGTGCTTCTTGCCATCTGTCTAGTTTTCTGTAAAAAGAGATGAATGTAGACTCCTAAAAAATTTTCGGATTGTGCCCTCTTAGTGCAGTTAGCAAGAGAGACTGCAATCAGTAATAGATAATTTTTTTGTTGTATTTCTTGACTAGTTTCATAAACAGCGCTCAAATATGTAACAAAAATTATCATACATTGACTGGGTTTGGATTCTAGAGAAGAACCCCATGATCTTGGAGCAAAATGCTGCTTTTATGATGTCAATACCGATCTCAGCAGAAAGTGTCTTTAAAGGCTTTAGATAAGGTTTTTTCTTCTACAGAAAACACTATCAAAATTGAAAATGCAATCTACTTCTATTTTCTTTCTTTTGGTGTAAAAGGGACTTGCTGATTCATTGCTGACAGTGCTGTCTTGTTGCAAGCACTAATTCATTCAGGTTTAAGTTTTTGGTTTTTGGGCAACTGGGTTTTTGTTTTGGTGGGGTTTTTTTGTTTGTTAGGGGTTTTTTGTTTGTTCATTTTAGACATTAGAAATAACCTTCTCATGATCAAAGGAAACATCTCACCTTTGCTCTTCAACTTTTGTGCTGTTACCTGTTAACATTTTTAGTTTATCTGAATTGTCAAGAAAGTAACAGCTTTGTCTTCTGTTCATCTCGCAAAGATCTTGCAGTTTGAGACTGATGACTTCAACACCCATTAAATGTAGTTGCGCTAGGTGTGTGTGCAGGACAGTCCTGTCACACATAACACATAGATACACTGAAAAGGCAGTGATGTGAGACTCAAGACTCTTCCCAGTGTCAATCTCTCTTACGTATATTGGCTTTTAGGATTTCTTACCAGCTTTTCTAGTTTTGGTTTTGACTTTTTGATTTTCTGATTTTCTGTTTGTCTAGTACTAAATGAAAGTAGCCTTCGAAGTAACTTTCAGTTGTTTGTTCAATTTCAGGTTCTTTTGCTTTGATAACTCTGCTTTATCCAGTACTAAAATTCATTTTATTCATTGATTCTTTTGGCGTGTCTTTAGTTTTAATATTTTGAATTTTTTTTTTTTTACTCTTCATACTTCAGAGGCTGTTGTTAGATTTAGGCCCAGAACATGTTAATTATTTAGCTTTCATAGTCTTTTTCTTCTTCCTATATTTTCTTATAGTTTTCCCTTCTTCCATAAATTCCTAAATCTTGTGATGCTATGGAAATTGTTCTTGCTGTTTTTTTTAAACTTCTGTAGGAGGGGTCTTTTACATTTTGTAGCCATTCCCCTGCAGTGTGCCACCCTCCCCACCCCCTATCTGGGTCATATCTCTGGTGGTTTCTTGGTGGCATTTTGGAGGGAGTGTGTGTGAATGTTTTGTTTGTGTGGTTTGTTTTGGTTTTTTTTTTTTCCTTAATCTCATCCACCGAAATGTAGACTTTCTCAGTCTTTGACTATTCTCATTAGCATTATGTCAATTTGTCCTACCTTTATAGTTCAATCTGCAGATAGAACATGCTTATCTGCTGACAATATTTAGTTATTTTCAAATTTTTTAACTGACTTTCTTGTATTTTCAAAGCAAATTTTCTGTGTTTTAAAACACTACATGTATCACTTTGCAACTCATTTCCGTGTCTTGCACTTGTATTGTTACTCTGAAACTGAATTTGTCTGCTCTTTTATTTTTCAGCTCCATATTCTTAAATTAATTTTTTCTGTAATACCTTACTCAGTTTCTGCGTTTTTTTGGTTTTTTTTGCAAAGTTCTTCATCTGTATCTTGTCTCTTTAGATTGCAAATTCTCTAGCGTACAGAAAAGTGTAATGCAGTTCACATGGTTTGGATAATGTTGTAACCATGCGTGTCCATAAAAACATAGTAAGTGTATTAAAAATTGGGCTGAACATCAGGCTTAAAAAGTGACCAGAAAATTAAATCAAATTTTCTTATAAATAACTTGAGGAGCTTGCCGAAACCTAAGATGTCTTTGTTACAGTTTAAGAACAGTTTTTTAGTGGTCAGAATTACTAAAATTTGTATGGTGTGGTAGATAAAATTCCTTAAGCGATAGCATATTGTACTGTGGAACAGACTTGTGACTATTTCAGGAAAGCATTTAATGGCCACACTTGCAAATGTTAATTTAGTTTGTCTAGCATCAGCACCATCTGATCTGACTGTAAAAGTGCTGCTCACTGTATATGTGCTCTGTTCATTCTTTCAGCTTCAGGAAAATCAGGATGAAATAGAAAACATGATGAATGCAATATTTAAAGGTGTTTTTGTGCATAGATACCGGTAAGTTTCTCTTACTAAGTACTTTGCAGCTTCATTAATTTGTTTTGGAAGCTGGTGACAAGCTATTTCTAATTATTCAACTGTTTGATCGTATTGCACCACTTCTCTCCATAGAGATGCAATTGCTGAAATAAGAGCTATCTGTATTGAAGAGATTGGAATATGGATGAAGATGTACAGTGACGCCTTTCTCAATGACAGCTACTTAAAATATGTAGGCTGGACTATGCATGATAAGGTAAGCTTCATTGAGGAAAAGGAACAGGGTCATGAAGCGTAACTCCATGTGTTTGGTGGTTGACCTTGCCAGACTAGGTTCTGATCTCTTAACTGTTTTAATCAGTCACTGCTTTTCTTATCACTCAGAGGCACTGGTGTGTCAACATATGTATAAAATAGACTTGAATCTTTTGAATGGTTTTAGAGAGTTTTAAAGAACTGTTATTTGTAAGGAAATGGCAATTTCTATTTATTTATGACTGATACAGACTCTCTACTTTATAATACTTTTTAAAATTAATGCATTTCACATGGAATAATCCATTCTCATAGCCTAACAGTTTCTCTGTTTTACCAAATAAAACGTGTTATCATTCTCAGCTAGCTGTAAAAAGCATGGGAAAAGTCCCCTTCCGTGCTGATGAGTGCCTCAAACTGTTACTTACCAGCTACCAGGTAGAGATTATTCTCTGCTTGGAGTTGTCAACAGGTTCAGTTTACAAATTCTCCTGGATTCATTGTTGACTCAGCACATTGTCTCAGTTCTTGCACTGGAGACTTCAAGCTATCGAATTTGAAGTGAAATGAGTGAGGGATGCTCACTCATGCTATGCTGTTCATGGGTTCAGTATCAAAAAACAGTAACTTCTGGCAGTGGGGTGGTAAGAATCTGTGTGAAGTCAGTTGTCCTAGACTTTTGAAAAAAGTTTTTCTGTGTCTATGCCTTAAAACATGTTCTCTGCTAAAGCAGATTTTGTACTTCCAGAGGAATATTTCTGTTTGTATCTACTTGGTAATTCTGATCTAACGAGAGATGATCCTTAATGATATGGATGTTGGCAGGTTTAATTTAAGTGAAAGGAAACACTTAGAATTCTGCTCAGAGGTATCTTGAGCATTTAGAGTACATCTTTAAAGAATGAAACAATTGTATTTTGACTTGCAGTAGTACTAAATGCAGTAAGACATTGGGTTTTTTTTTTTGTTTTTTCTTTCATTGGCTTGTTACAAACAAGGACGTATTCTTATGTCATTAACATGATTATTGATAGTGTATCTTGACAATGTTTAATCTTTGTCTTTGAATTAATTCAGACTGCAAAAGAAACTTATCTGGTATGATTTTGAAGATCACATCTGTATGCTATACTTGACTTTTAATCCAGTTCTTAATTTTATTTTAGCAAGGGGAAGTAAGACTCAAATGCCTAACTGCTTTGCAAGGGCTTTACTATAATAAAGAGCTTAATTCCAAATTGGAACTCTTCACCAGTCGGTTCAAGGTTAGTGTGACTTCATATTTTTAAGTACATATGAATTTTTTTAAAGTTGTATTATACTTCTTTCCTTTTTGAAAATACTTTCTTTTGTGTTCTTAGGATAGAATTGTGTCTATGACTCTTGACAAAGAATATGATGTTGCAGTCCAAGCAATAAAATTACTCACTCTTGTTTTACAGTAAGTACATATATACCTCCTTACCTGACCTACAACAAATGTTAGAACTTGAAAGTATTTCTCATACCTGTGGGCGAGGAGGGCATAGAATTCAGATAATCCAAAGTTTAGAGAAATGTCTGTGCATCTGGCACTCAAACAAATGGAATTTTAAATGTAATCTAGCTTGATCCATGCTGTTACTTGTGAAGTAAGTGTAAAGACTAGAGACTGAGAATTCAGCCTCCCTCATTTGAAGCTGTCATGGAATATTTGAACTGAAGAAACATAGGATGTATTGAACATTACACAGTAGTCAAACTTCTGAGCGTAACCTTCTACTAAACGCTCATACTTTATTAGTAATTTTTGTTTAGGAAGACTTTGGAGCTGAGCTATCTTGTTTTGGGTTTTAGGGTGATAAATTGAAAGAAAGAGTTTAGATTCACCTTCATTTTCATCTCCCTCATTAGAGTTAATACTCTATTGACTCAGCTTTTTCTTTTTTTTTCTTTCCTTCTTCCCATCCCTAGGAGTAGTGAAGAAGTTCTGACTGCAGAAGACTGTGAAAACGTCTACCATCTGGTTTATTCAGCTCATCGGCCAGTAGCAGTTGCTGCAGGGGAATTTCTTTATAAAAAGTAAGACAGAGAAATTGTAGTTAGCTTCTTGTTCCTGGAGAGTTTAGTGTGTGCATTAATACTGATTCTCATTAGTTTTAATTAAAAGGAAGATCTGAATAGTGAAGTGACCTTAAGAAATAACTTACAGAAAATGTAACACTATTGTAGTTTTTGAACTGTGGTAGTTTTTCCTGAATGGGAAATAGAGAGTGATTTTGAAGACTGCACTTTAAAAGCTTGTACCTACAGGGAATATAATAAAAACATTCCTCTGTCTTTCCCATCCTTCCTGTGTTATGTGGAAAGGTCTGAAAATGCTCATGTAGTTTGGTAACTCAAACTTGTGCTTGCATCATAACGAGCATTTTTCCATTTCTGGTTCCTTCTGCTCCGCACCGCCCCCATTGGCTCATGTGACCATTTCATAAAGAATTTTTCTGTTTACAAAAAAAAAAGAGAGATTCAACACATATATCGGGTGTGCAGGGAAACAAAGTAGAGTTTCCATCTAATATATTTCAGATCTTCTTTTGATATTTCTTTGCTGCTTTAAAGTCTGGTGTGGGGAGGTTCAAAAAATGTAGTTTGCTAAAGAGGAGCATGGGACCTCAAGCGCCTGCAGTTATCACTGATGTTTGTAAAGTGTTTTGTTATAATTACACATTCCACTGGAAACAGTCAGTGAAATACCAACTCAGCATATATGAAGTTGTTCAAATGATCCTTGTCCCAAATTACTTCCTTTCAAAATAAAATGTGGAGCCAAGCAGCAAGGTGTTAAGAGTGTGTCTATAAAAAACAGTATCTTGATATGAATTGTCTGTGGCAAAGGCAACGAAGAAGAAACTTGTCCTGAAATAATTTTTCTTTTAGGCTTTTTAGCCGCAGAGATCCTGAAGATGATGGGATACTTAAAAGGAGGGGAAGACAAAGTCCGAATGCTAATCTTGTGAAGACATTAGTGTTTTTCTTTTTGGAAAGTGAAGTAAGTTGAGTTTCAGAGATATCCTTGGTTTTGTGGTGTATGTTTTGGTTTTTTTGGTTTTGTTTGGGTTTTGTTTTAAATTTTTTAAATTTAATTCATTGCTGTTTTTTTGCCAACTCATTGGTTAATAACCATGAATCTGTCCTGGTTTTCCTATTATTTGAGCAACCTGGTGATTGAAAGATGGTTTCGTGTGGTTGTGTTTATTTGAAGAATCTGTCCAATACAGAGTGTTGAGGCAGACTGTGAGCTATACTCTGACAAATATTCTTCTGTCATTCTTCATGCTAATAAGTAGGTGGAAAGAAATTGTGATTAAGGAGATTATAAGGGAGGAGGGGGAAAAAAACCACCAAAACAAACCCCCCCCCCGCCCCCGCCCCCCACTACTCCCTTCATCTACCAAGCTCTGACAGATGTAGCACTACTCTTTTGTAGCAGTTGCTGTGGATTCATCTTTTTAAGTTAATTGGAGAAGAGAGACTTCTCTTGAACCAGAGAGCTCACAGAATTTTCAGTGGTTTTTTTTGCCAGACAGGAACCAAGTGAGAAAAATACCCTGTATTATAGCAAGTTCTGTAATGAACTTCATTGCTGATAAAGAAAAATACTTAATCTATTCTCATTTTAGTTGCATGAGCATGCTGCTTATCTTGTGGACAGCATGTGGGACTGTGCAACAGACCTCTTGAAGGACTGGGAATGTATGAACAGTCTTCTGTTGGAGGAGCCTCTCAATGGAGAAGAACGTAAGAGATTTTTGTAGATCTTTCTTTATATTGCTATGCAGTTTCTGTTAGTCTTGATTTACAAGGAAGTAAGATGTTTACATTTATGAGTCCCCATATATTCTCTATTTTTACATGACTATAATAAATCACTAATACTAATTATAAAATGTGATGAAGAGTAGAAAGAGAACTTCTGGTGTGAAAGTGAGACACAGAATAATGGTGGGAAGAAAAGAGGGAGAAAAGAGAGGGAATAAGCATGTAGTGTCCAGTTGCCCTGTTGTTTCACAAGTTCACGCTGCACTTCTGGCATTAGAGAAACTAAGTTGCTTGTGAAACTGGTTCGTTTATTGAGTGTTAAAAGTAATCTATGGAAAAATACCATTATTGCTTTAAAAAGAGTAAAACCAAACAAAATCCCTGGCATAATTCTGTAATTCATAGGCCCTAGTAAATGGACCTCTGAAAAAGGAAAAGGAACTAAAATGATTATAAAACTTGGTATTTGTTCTCTCCTGTCCTATGACTCATCCAGTGATACTCCCTCAATTTTAAATATTTTCTTATGTTGTTTTATAAAGTGTTTATCTTGTCTATTCCCTTTGCCACCTCTACTCCTGGAAATGAGCTATTGGCCTAAATGCCTTTTTTTCTTTAAAAAAATAAATGTATCTTAAAAAAAAAATTAAAATTCGTAGATACTAATACTTGTGGAAGATGAAAAATCAAGCTGTGTATTAACATCTGTTCCTTAAATTTCAGCTTTAACGGATAGACAGGAAAGTGCACTGATTGAAATAATGCTTTGTACAATTCGGCAAGCAGCTGAATGTCATCCTCCTGTGGGAAGAGGAACAGGGAAAAGGGTATGGAGCCAAAAGCTACTGATCTAGAGATGTGGGAATGGCTATGCAGGGACAGGGTGGGAGGAAGGGAAAAGGTTGCAGGCTGTTGCTGCTGAAGGGACTGAATTCAGAAATTCAGCTTTGGTCTCCACAGCCTCCAGTATCTGACTACTCTGGTTAGTTCACTTTTTCTGGACTTTGGCACATGCTTAATACTGTTTGGACTACTGCATTTGTTTTTACTGTTAAAGGTAATACAAATTGATTTTGAAAGAAGTATTGGTTGGAAAGGAGAAAAAAAATCAATGTTTGGGAAAGCTAAAAAAAAAAGGTTTGATTTGAAAGAGCAAAATGAGGGAGGGGAATATACTTCATAGTGTCTTTGGAAGGAGGACAGTCCACCAGTTGGCTTTTCTCTGATTATATGGAGTTTAGGCAGCTCTCTTTTGCTGGGGCACTAAGCAGGGAAGGGAAATGCTTTCAAGATTAGTGTAGCTATTGGTAAGAAACCCGTTTAGGTACAGATTGAAAACTTGCATGAAGATCAGAATGATGTATGAATTGAGTAAATATCATCAAAAATCATAAGTAAACTGAAAGGCTTGCTGTTTTTTCATTGTCCAGGAAAGTAGTCTGATCATGGTATTTTGTTGCAGGGAAGGTAAACCTTTTGTTTTACATTGTTGCTTCTCTTTTCAAGATAATCTCAACAAGATTAGGTGTAACTTTGAATTTCATTGAGTGCTGAGTGTTTTTTTTAATGGGCTTTTTTTTTTTTTTCCATTGGTACTTCACAGTGATATTAGAAGGTCTGTGTATCTAATTGTCATTTCATTAATGATAATGAACTTTGCACCAGAACTTTTAGTTATAAAATCCTCACAATACCAATATTTTAGGTGCTGACAGCAAAGGAAAAGAAAACTCAGTTGGATGACAGGACAAAAATTACTGAACTTTTTGCAGTGGCACTTCCTCAGTTGCTAGCAAAGGTAGGTTTAATTCCATTTCTTGCTGATGGACTGTTGTTGAAATGTTAACAAGTATAGTGTCTGTAATTAACTGTATGGCTTGGACAAGTCTTTGTTTTTCTTATTAGTCTTTATTAATATTTGATTGATCTATAATGAATTGTGTTTCTCAGACTTTTTTCTTTAAATGTTTTCCTTGTCAATTCTACAGTATTCTGTAGATGCAGAAAAAGTCACCAACTTATTGCAGTTGCCACAGTACTTTGATTTGGAAATTTATACAACAGGGCGATTAGAAAAGGTAAGGTAATATTTAATAACACCTAACACAAAAGGAGAAAAATCAGAGTTTAGACTTAGTTACTGGAATTTCAGTCAGCATTGTAGGTGTGGTTTTTTGTGTAGTCAGACTGTATTTATCATAACACTTACTGAGAATGAGGCTTGGACTTCAGAGCTGTGACTGGCTGCTGCTCTTAGAGATACTGAAAGTCTGAATTTTCTAAGGTCTGTCTGGCGAGTTTTTAACAGAATCTTGCCAGTTAGATGAACTTTATGCAAGAGTATTTATTGTTGGGTTATGGTCATGTTTGAGGTATGCTACCTGATAGATAAAGCTTGTAGAAATAGCTTGATAAGTTTTCTTTTTCTGATCACTGAAACTGATAAACCAGAATCTTCATTGCATGAAAAAGGGGAAAACTGCCAGATCACAAATGATGTAGTTACTGCTCTCATTTTATCTGCTATGGTGATGAAGTTGATGTAAGCTATTCTCATCTCTGTTTTCTGCTTCTCAGATGCATTATTTTGTTGTATTGTGAAGCAAGTAGCTAGAATCATTAGGGTCAAAAAAGTAATAAAATGTTTAGTTGACAGCATAGCCTAGCAGTGGTAGAGCAGCAGTGAGCAACTCAGGTTGAGGGGAGGCATATGAGAACAGCTGAAGTTGGTTTCAGTGCTGACACTTGAGTGTTATGAATCTAAATCTTTAATTATACAGCTTTTAAGACCACCTATAAATGTTTCTGTGAGTGGGAGATAAATGCTTCTGTGTGGTTCAGTTGTCATTGCAAATTCAAGTGTTAGATAAAACCATACCAACAACAAATTTTTAATGACTTTTAAAAATGCATTGAATCTTTAGCCTTTGACAAGTTCCTACTTAATTTTTGCTAAATAGATTTTTAATTTACTCAGAAGCCTCACTGGCTTTCTGGAAGTGTTTTGTGTTCTGTATGGTAGTTACAAAAGAAATAAATTGAATTTATATTTTAAAATTCCTTAAGGTTTATTAAAAATACATACATGTATGTATGTATATGTGAATACTTTTTTTTTTTCGCCACGCCTCATCTTTCTTGTAGCATTTGGATGCCTTACTGCGACAAATCCGGGATATTGTGGAGAAGCACACAGATATAGATGTTTTGGAAGCCTGTTCAAAAACGTACCACGCTCTCTGTAATGAAGAATTCACAATCTTTAACAGGGTTGACATTGCAAGAAGTCAGTTAATAGATGAATTGGCAGACAAGTTTAATCGACTTCTTGAAGACTTCCTGCAAGAGGTATTTTAATGTGCAAGATCAACTTTTCCTGCCACTGTGAATATTTCCAGTATGCTTTTCTGCCTTCCTATGCAAGTCAGTGCGTTAGGGATGGGAACTTCGTCTGACTTTCAAAACTGTTAAGTCAAGCACAATAATACAACAGTATCATTGATGTGATTATGTGAACTCACATTGTTCTTTTATATTAGGACAGTGAGTCTTTAATTTTAATCTCCTTTTGACAAGTGTCTTTTGTGAATTTGAGGTAAGTTTCAGATAAACTATGAAACTATGTGAGCTTTTCACCGTTAGGTTTTGAAGCTCATGTTTTTGAGAGGTGTGTAACATTTTAATTCCACTAGGATTCTCCTCAGATGTACTAGTGTTGTTAGTCTTGTCTGTGATTGCATGTTGCTGTTGTTAAATATCAAAATCTCTAGAAAACACTCCCCCTCCCTTCCTGAATGTAAGCAGATGCAGTTAATAGCTTAAAAATCACTTTGTTCCCACACAGTGCTAATCTGAAGAGTGAGAATTTTGTGATACAGTATTTAACTTCACTATGTGGGATCTCTGACATTCAGACAAAACTTGTTTCTCCTCCTCCTCATCTGTGATAAGGAGCATGGGAAGTGTCTTTTTCAGGACTTCATTCTGCACACTTATCAGATGCCGACTTACTTTATCAAGCTTTGCTCCCGTTCCTCTTGCTTATTGGCCTGAACTAGGACTCCACTCTAGAAACCCTAGATATGTGGACTGTGTTTCCCCCTCTGGGGGGGGAGATGTGCAAAAAAAAAAAGAATGAGAGGTAAAGCAAGGAAATAAAATCTCAGGCAGTTGGCTTGAAGGAAAATGGCAAATACTCTGGTAGAAGTGTTGAAATCCATAGTGCTTTGGGTAAGGTTGTGCAACTACAGAACAGTAAAACACATTGGACTTGCGGTATCTCTGATACACTGAGGAGGAGTTTCTGTGACCTTAGATACTTTATCCTGTGTACTTAAATAGATACTTTTTGGACCCTTTTCTTTTTACTCCTTTTCTTTCTCCAAATGCAAGTTGATCAGAACTTGTGGGAAAATTAGAACAAAACACTTCCCTTACCTGTCTCAAAGACTTTTTTCTGTGATTAAAGTAAGATTGAGATACTGACCTGTGGCCCATCTAGTCCAGTATCTATTGTCTGACAGTGGCCTCTGCTGGATTCTTCGAAGAAAATTGAAGCACCTACATAATACATCGCATTCCACTGTCCTAGACTTTTTGGCTTTTTTTTCCTCTCCTTCGTCCTCCCTATACCCCTCCCCTATTTCTGCTTGTGCTGCTGACTATTTCTAAACATGAACTGCTACCTTCTTTCTCAAGGTCTTTAACTCTTCTAAAAACAAATGTCATTGATAAATAATTTGGATGTGGAGCACTTTCTTCCACCCTCCCTTGTTTATGTTGGGGGGGAGGGTGTATTTTGGGGTTTGGTGGGTTGCTTTTTGTTTTGTTTTGGTTTTTTTTTTAAATCTTCTGAAGTTCCCTAGTTTGCTTAGCATACATTGCTTGGGATATCTTACTATATGATTATTAAATAGGGGGAGGAACCTGATGAAGATGATGCATATCAAGTCTTGTCAACACTGAAGAGAATAACTGCTTTTCACAAGTAAGTAGGCTTCTGCAAACATCTGTCAGGGTTTGGGGGGGAAATTGTTTTTGTTTGGTTTTAATTTCTCTTAACTTTTTGATGCAACCTGGAGGGTTTTTTGTAGTGTGAATGAGAGTTGTGCAGAACATGACACATTTTGAATATATGAAGAAATATTTGCAAAACTGAAATCTTCAGGGGTTTTTTCCCCCCCTTTTTTTTTTATGTGTTGGTATTGGGGGTCTGTTTTGTTGGGGCTTGGGGCGGGTATCTGTGGTTTGGGTTCTATCTATCTATTTATTTATTTATTTTTTAGACTAGTTAAGCTTTTAGTAGTTGTTAACATCAAATTGCAGAAATGATGTTAGTTAAATTACATCTTTGCTTCATTTCTGATGCTTCCAGTGCTCATGACCTATCAAGATGGGACTTGTTTGGCTGCAACTACAAGTTATTGAAAACTGGCATTGAAAATGGAGACATGCCAGAACAGGTCTGTAGTTAAAATGTGTTCTTTAGGTACAACAATAAATAGCTTTTGTTTCAGTCTTTTATTGGCCTTTGTCATCTAATGAGTTTTTTCCTTTTGATTTCAGATTGTTATTCATGCACTGCAGTGTACGCATTATGTAATCCTTTGGCAGCTAGCAAAAATTACTGAAAGCAGTTCCACAAAGGTATGCCTTGTTCCAGTTGCATTAGTAAATAAACATTTGTACATACTTGCAGTGTCATCAAGTGGGAACTGTGATGGAATTAATTAAGACCTAAGAATTGTTTTTTTTAATACCGATATCTGCCTAAATCTGCTTTTCTAATAAGTTCTTCAGAATTCATAATTTTAGTAGTGGAATGCTTGACTTTTAAACCTAGTATTTCTCTAAATTGTTGTGGGTTTATTATTTAAATGTCAATATTATGTTTAATTTGACAGAATTTTTAAAGTACTTGTAGTAAGTAAATACAATATCTATTAGTCTGACACAGTAACAGTGCTAAGGAGGGGTAGAATACCAATTATAAAACACAGTCTAGTCTTTCCACTCTCAAGTAGTGGGTTTGAATTTGTTTACAAACTGAAGTATCAGTGACAAGTCAGTGAGATATAAGAATTTGCACCTTATTGTGGTATTCTTGTTGCTCAGTATGTTGCAATCCTACTTTGCTCTTCACCAGTCTTTTAAATGTGTTGTTAAATAAAGACATGAAAAGATTAAGTTAAATTTAAGACTTTCTCAGGGAATAGTAAGAGGGCCTGTTCTGGTTCTATGTATAGTAATCTTGAAGGGCAAAGCTCTGGCAAATGTCATCTTTCTAATTTCACTTCTTGCAAAATCCTGGAGGAAGGATTGAGGTTTCTTGGATCCACTGGACAGCATTGCTTGAAGAGGCTGATTAGGTGGTTTAAACTGCATCATGAAAGATGGTTTTTGAAAGGTTAGACAGTTTAGAATGGAGTTTGTAAGTGCTGAAGCATTTTGTTGATTTCTTTAGCTAAAAAAAAAAAGTTATAATCAAACATACCTTTTTTTTAAAGCCTTCTACAGTCCTGTAAGAAGGGTACGTTTTGTGCTCTTTCACTGGAAATTTATGGTGGAGGTGCACATTGTTATTGGAGTTACTGGTAACATATCCTTTATTTAGGTCAGAGATGAAATAAGTAGAGTCTTCAGGTTTTTTAAACACTTTGATTGCCTTGCTTATAATTAAGAAAAAGAAGTTGTAGGCATCTGTCATGATTTAGTAGGCAGAAAACAGAGAACTCACAACATTAATAATTTACAAATTACAATTTTTTGGTTATAATTAATACTTCATTATTACAATAAACTTAGTTTTAGGATGTATACATTTATTTTCTTTTTTCTTTATACTAGGATGTGGTAGTATGAGCTTCTGATAGAGGAGTGGAGAAACATGCTGTGTAACTTGTACTAATGGTTTTTATAACAGAGGACACCTTTGTGAGATCATGGTGTTTTTCCCTTTTTTTTTTTTTCCTTTTATTTCTATCATGTTAAGACTTCGTTAGTCCAATGAATAATTGTGGCCTTACTGATTCACTAATTACAGTCTGAAGGTGTGTTAAATAAATGTGAACTTCTTCAACACTGACTGGCTAGCTAGTTTACTATCTAGGTTTTAACGGCTTTTAACATTTTCAAAACCAAAAATATCAGATATGAAGTGGATACATAGATTGTTGAGAACCACTTATGTGAGTGAAGGATTTGGAGGCTTTGTCAGCTTATGCTATAAAGGGTAAAACAGCAGTCTGAGTTTTTTGTAATAGTAGTTAAAGCTTTATCACAAGCCTAATGGCAGAAGCTGAGCTAAATACTGAAAAGTTAGGTTAGAAATTAAGA
>NW_009615723.1:85660-88504 GCF_000690535.1 Cariama cristata | reverse complement strand
GGAATGAAAAGAACTTACTTGAAAAGTGGTCCTTTATTGAGACTACTTTCTGCTCCTGTATAATAAAATTTGGTAGATGAAGCTTTCATAGGTTTAACTTCTGAACCACAACTATTTTATTATATTTAACTGCTTGACTGCTGCCAAATATACCAGGTATGTACAGAAGTTCCACTGATTTCCATTTAATGCCAATGGAACATACAGCAAAGAAATTGAAGCACAGAACCAGAAGTGACAGAAATGTACTGTGCCTAAAGATTTTTTGTTTGTTTGGTTTGGTTTTGGTTTGTTTTTTGTTCTGTGATGAAATGAACTGCTAACTGCATGCTGTTTGTGAACCGGTTGACTAAGTATGGGAAATAGCTTCATAATATAGGCTGCTAAAATAAAAGACTATATAAATAGTTAAATAAAGGAAAGAAAATATTCCCATGTGTAATTGTCTTAACATCAGAATAGTAATCTGAATGGTAAATGTTAAGAGAAAAGGTTTTAGGTAGTGAAGGTGTTCTAAAATCGTATTATACTTGAACTCATAGTTAAGAAGCAGCTGTTGCTTTTGTGATTCCTGTTGAGATAAATGACGCGTTGTACCAGCGTGTTACCTGCTTTCTTGAAGGGAGAGACTTGTTTTGGTTTAGATTGCATGGATAGTTTTTAAACTTCTCGGGGGTATTTCTTCTTTGTCTGGACTGATGCTGGTTACACAGTTGGTCTTTTGTAATATGACTTCCCCAGTTCTACATGGACTGAAATCTTCACATGATTGAGTAACATCTACTATGCTGCACATGTGGATGGTATTTGTACCAATTTGATACTTTATTTGCTCAATAATCCTACTTTTTGGAAGTTACTGCAACACTTACAAAAGCTACTACCTTTTTTTTTTTTTCAATGGAGGGGGGAAGAAAACCACAACTCTCATCTGACATTCTACTTTATCCCCAAGCACTGAGTCGATTAAATAAAATAATACCATGTAACCATGTCTGTTTTAGTTGTAGACAGCTACCTAAAAGCTGTCCTCTAGGTTGAAAATACAGATATTTTAAAGAGAAAATGCTTTATGCTCTGGGTTGGGGTTTTTTTTGAGGGGTGGGGGCAGAGGGTAGGTGTTGGTGAGGGTCTTTTAGGTTTGGTTTTGGGGGGTTTTGTTACTTTCAAAAAAAACCCAACTTCATCATATTCATCCCAACTTCCATTTCTTTTTGTGATATACAGGATGACAAAATTGAGGAAGTTGCTACTTGCTATTTTTATTTGTAGTAGTGATTTTTAAATAATGCAGTGGAATTGAATGTTAGGAATATGTACAAGGTCTGTGGTGGATAGCTCTGTGAAAACACATATACTAAACGTGACTATAAATTGAAAAAGCAAAACTGTTACATGAAATCCTTCTCTTTAAAGGAGGATCTTCTACGTCTAAAGAAGCAGATGAGAGTGTTCTGTCAAATCTGTCAACACTACCTGACCAATGTAAACACTGCTGTTAAGGAACAGGTTAGTGACTGTTGTTTATCCTTCTAGACTTCTAATATTACACTTTTAAAGCAGTTGAATATTTCCTCTTGCTAATATTTTTAGTGCTTCTGTGGGAATGTGGTGTGTCTTGGATGTTTAGGCAGAATGCCCTTTGAGCGTGAATACAATACTGTACTTGTATGCTTGCTTTCCTTTAGGTAATTTAGGTAGGATTTCAGAATCAATTTAAACTTGATTCTTTCTATTAAGTTTAGGCAGCATAAACTTTTATTCAAAGGAGGGTTTTGTTAATTTCTTTAAACAGTGACTAGGCAGGCACACTGTAGAAGGCTTCTGGTTTGTAAGTTAGGTGGGGAGAGTTCTGTTTCAAAGCTCTTGCTTACCATGTGGTCATGACACACACCTCTGGTGGAGCTGATTATGGATTTGTGAACTAAGAGCTCAAAGAGCTAGGGACAGCTATTTAAAAGAGAGAAGCTATTTTTTGAGTTCTATCCTTGAGTGCTTTTATGTTCCCACATTGGTATTATGATGTATATGTGCCCATCCACTCAAGAACTCTGAAAACAACTTTTCTTCTCTTGCTGGAGACCTGTGGGGACATACAGGGGCAACTTCTCTGTCTGTTCCCCTTCACCATGATGCTGCATACAGCATATATTCCTGAGTTCTTCAGCGTCCCAGGATTTTGGTGATCTCTGAATCAGGAGAAAGAGAATGGGTACCTAACATGAGTGTGTGTGGTTTATACAGGCACACGTATGCACTGTAACCTCAGGGATTTATTGTTGGGAATATTTCTTGTGGGCACCCTTAGATACACTCACACACTGGTCAATTGTTAACAGTATTGTGTAGGGATATTTGGAGACCATTCTAGCAAATGCTTGGGAGCCTTAACAATGAGGTACTGCCTGGAAAAGGTGTGAGCAGTTTTCATTTTACCAGTTTTATAGTCAGTCCCTCATATAGTTGTCCTTTGTGGGGGAGAGTTTTAGTTGGCACTAACTTACTGGAAATTTCAGGCATAAAATATGTAGGTGTTTAGTCCATGTGATTAACACCTGACATTTCAGGCAGGAGACAAAAGTCCTGACTACTTTGAAGAAAAATGCAGAGATGAAGGTTTTGGGGATTGTTTTTTATTTTTCTTCTGTTTCAAAAAGAATTGAGACATCATCTTGGGAAATACTTGTCTTGAGTTCTTAGGGTAACGGCCAAAGGAAAAGGTTAAACTGTAGGGAGTCAGTCTCTTCCAGTTTGTGGTCAAATAGTTCTCTAGCCAGGATACTCACAGGAGTTTCAGGTTCCAGTGATGAGCACAGGTTACTGATAGCAGGATTAATTCTAATC
>NW_009615723.1:52920-85642 GCF_000690535.1 Cariama cristata | reverse complement strand
AAAGGAGGGGGTGGGGGGGTGGGAAGGGAAGTATCTCTCTATAGGGGAAAGACCAAATTATCTTCTTGGGTATCCTTTTTTAATTAAATAGAAAGCCAGGAGCCTTTTTGCTGCTAAAGGTAGTAACCTGGTTGAACTTGAAGTTGAAAATGTGGTCCACTGTGTCGCACAAGTGCAGCTTTTGAAACTCTTGCTATAACAAGAATATTCCTGCAACTGAATAGGCATATTGTATGTCAGAGAGCTATCTAGTGTCAAAATCACAAGGTGGAGGGTGTGAAACTGTGAGTGACAGAAATTACTGAAGCTCTGAGTAGGTATCTTTAAAAAAAGACTATATAACTCTCAGATGAGTGCTCTAGAAACTAGAACTGCCTCAGTCACATAGGTTATGGTAGCCGTGGTTCTGCTTTCCTTCTCTAGTCTCATGAAAAGGCACAAGGGACTTCAGAGGAACATAGGTATTTTTGTGACCAGGAAATTAGTAATATTTGCTTTGAGGAGATAGAGAAAAGATGTGTTCATTAAAATGGAAGTACTTAAGAGATTGGAGTCAAAGAGATGAGGTGCAGCACTAAGCAGTGTGTTGCCTCGGTCTGTTAGTTTGGAGAATGTCAGTCTAGGTACTGATACATTTGAACTTTACGGGGAGGTGGAGTACAGACATTTTAAATCTGATTGCAGATGCACAAGTTAGCCAGCAAAATGAAGAGGTGATTGCTTTTTTGGAAGCAAGACATACTTTAGGATTTAAAGGGATTGAATGACCTCAGCTGTTAGGTGTTTTACAAATGTGATCGAAACAGTTTAAAAAAAAAAAAAAAAAAAAAGGAGACTACTGTGGTTGATGTCTACAAAGTTCTCTAGTGACCTAATGTAGTATCTGTCAGGCAGAATTTGGGAGTTTCAGGCTCCTTATGTTTTAATCTCATAACATTTTGATATTTAGTTTGCTTCATCTGTGCAATATTTTTATTTTGAGACCAGGTCTTCATACAGCAGCCTCCTGTAAGAAACCGTGCACATCGTGACTTCCAGTTGACCTGTGTAGTTGTTTAGAACTTAAATGGCCTGTGTACACCATTGGGCTCTAAGTATTTTATTAAGTGGAAATACATTATTCTAAATAAAATCCAGTTTCCAAGCAAGTATTTACTAAGACTTCTTTTTAATAGGCTTTCACAATTCTGTGTGATGTGTTGATGATCTTCAGTCATCAGATTATGACAGGAGGACGTGACATGTTGGAGCCACTCGTTTACACTCCTGATTCTTCATTGCAATCTGAACTACTCAGCTTTATTTTAGATCATGTCTTCATTGATCAGGATGATGATAATAATAGTGCAGGTTTGTACAAAACTTACGTTTCCTTTATATTATTTGCCTTCCAACTAATATATGTGTTTGCCTATGCTTTTTTTTTCTTTGTTTTTCTGGCATTGAGAGGGCTGCATGGACACAGATGTAGGTTTGTCTTTTAAGTGTCAGTGGGCTGATTAAAGTATTTTTATGTTTTGGGGACATGTAGGATAATGGTTTTAAAGGTTTGGTTTAATAGGCACAAATATATATGTCTCTATATCAGGAAGAGAGACTTGTCAGTGGACAATGAAGCACACTGCTGTCAGAATTGAGATTTGGTTTTCTGAACCCTGACCGTTAGCCCATGTCACATTATATGTAAATGCTTAAATATGAAGTATTTAAACCCGAGAGTTTTCATGTTCTGAACTTTTTTTAGATGGACAGCAGGATGATGAAGCTAGCAAAATTGAAGCATTGCACAAAAGAAGAAATCTACTTGCAGCTTTCTGTAAACTCATTGTATATACTGTGGTGGAAATGAATACAGCTGCAGACATTTTCAAGCAATATATGAAGGTAAATCTGAAGCCTAGTAGTGATGCTTAATAAAACTACTAGAATACAGTAGCTGTGGATTTTTTAATTATTATTTATTTTTTACCTTACAAGATAACCAATTCAAAATGTAAAGAATTCAGAAGTCTAGAGTTGGTAGTTTGTAGGCCTTTAAAAGTTCTTTTTCTATAAGAAGGGAAAAAATGACATTAGTTTCGGGAGGAAGGAAACCTGATAATTACTTTTATGTTGTCTTTAATAGATTTATTTTCTTATCCTGATCGATGGTATATTTTTAATTCAGTAATTAGTTTAGCAAGCCTTTTGAGAATCTTCTCACAAAGATAACTCCGTGATGTCTAGCCTCATCAAATAATTTCAGCTTAAACTTTGTAAGGGGGGGAGGAATAGATTTTGTGAGTTCCCCTTTTCAAAAAAAAAAAAAGTTATCTTTGTATCTGTTTGTCTTAAATACAAAAAAAACTTGGCTCCTGGGGTTCACAGCTGCACAATAATACGAGTTCTTATTTTGTGAACATGGTAAAACTTTGCTCATTGGTGATTACCTGAAAAAAAATTAAAATTTGGGCAACCTCCTTCTGACTGAGTGCCCTAGATATATTTTGAATCTCTAAATAACTAATTGGGTCTTTATTGAACTTGAAATACTTAAAGAACTGGACAGGCAGCTGTCTTCATTGGGAAAACTATGGCTATGGTGCTATCCATAAGTGCTTCCTTTCAGCAGAGAAAATAAAAACTCCCCACCAGAGTTACAGGAGTTACTAAAAAGATTTGATTCTAATCTTGTACCTTGAAGGGCTGAACACGTGTCATTAACAAATGTGTCATGGCCTTGAAGATAAATAGGTCATTCTGTCTCCAGAGTAATACTAATGACAAGAATGAAAACTAGTGGGTATACTTTTTCCGATTTGATTTTTTTTTTTTAAAAAAAAATAATTTTGGAGGTGTTCTGGGTGATGTAATCATGAATGTGTTAGGTTTTTTCCTTTTGAAAATGTTCAGAATTTTTTTAACATAGCAAATTGTAGATGTAGTTTTCTGAAGAATTCAGTAGTTGTAATGTCAACTGAAATCGAAAGTCAACCTGTTTTTTTTGTTTTTTCCTAGTATTACAATGACTATGGTGATATTATTAAAGAAACGATGAGTAAAACAAGACAGATAGACAAAATTCAGTGTGCTAAAACGCTTATTCTTAGCTTGCAGCAGGTAAGAACGGTTTACAATGTTTTTTATGCATGAAATTCCGTACTGTAGATCACATCCTGTTGTTTAATAGCTAGTGCGAGGTATTACTGAAGAAATTCTTATGGAAGGTAAGGATAAATAGGTCTAAATTGAAACACATTTTCTGCAGCTATTTGAAAAACTGACAGAAGTCTTCCTATACAAAAAGTGTATGTGAGAAGCTGATAAATATGAAATGAATGTAACTCTGTGATACCTTCTTAACTCTGAAACAGTAGTTTGAGTCACATATTGAGAAATGTGTTGTGAAACTGCTAGTTTACTTATTTATGAATGGATAAACAAGGGAAAACACTTCCTGCCTGTGTGGTAGGGTTTTGTGTTTTTGTTTGGCTTGGCTTGGTTTGGGTTTCTTTTGTTTTGTTTTTGCTTTGCTTTGAGGTTTTTTGGTGGTGTAGTGGGTTTTTTTTGTTTTGGTTTGGTTTTTTTTTTTTTTTTAGCTATTCTGAGAAATAATGTGAAGTTTTAGTAATTCGGTATCTCTTAATGTTTGGTAGGGGCTTCACCAGTCTTTGAAATTAAAACATGATTTAATGCTGTCTTCAGTAAATGAGCTTGTTTGTGTGGACACCTGATGAATTCAGTCGAGTTCAGAGTCGGATTCATCTGCTCACATGAACTATCTGCATGAATCTTATTTACAGGATTGGAAAAATGAAGCCGTATCTCTGCAAACCACTGTAATTCAACATAGATCTGTGCTGTTGAAGGGGAAAATGTACCCCAATTTGTCCCCTCTCTCCTCACACTTTTTTTTTTGACTAGAGCTCATAGAGCCTCATAGTGCATATAGATCTAGATATTGATGCTGGTTGAGAACTAACCAGAAAAAGTCCTTAATGAAGACTCTGAGCTGGTTTATCTGTACGAGTATTTCCAGTACAAGAGAGGATGAGGCCTTTTGTTTTGATAGCAGCATGACTTGAAGTAGCTGGTGGAACTGCAACATAAAATATGCAACTAAATACTCCTACAGTTTTTGCTGACTTTTCACCAGAGTTCACAAATTTTTATGATAGTGGGTAAATGCTATCCTTATCAGTCTTTTTTGTCTCATCAGTAACCAGCCCCATATATTTTAAAGGGCAGACAGAGGAAGTGGATGTATTAAGTATAGTTACGCACATAATAGGGAGGCAGTTACACAATCCTAATATGGCAATAAGAACAGTAACATGAGGGGACCCGAGTATTATAAAACAAACAAACAAAAAAACCCCACATGTAAAGTTAAACATGTAACTAGCATTTTTTCCAGGAAAACTTAAAAAAGAAACTAACCAGAGAAGAAATACTAGAAGTGATAGTGGATAAAGGGAATAAATGAGTTGCAGTGGGCTACACCAACATAAAAGTATGCAACTGTGGGGACCCAAAACATATCTATAAATGGAAAGTTAATGTTCGTAACCCTTGTACGTCTGATTTTGGTTTATTGTTTGTTACATGAGATAGTGAAGGGTGTGTTAGACAAAATTGGAAAATAATAGAAAATTGACTGTTGAAGGTAATCACAGTCAAATGAGGATTACAGGATGAGAAAAAGATTGATCAAAGAAAAAAAAAATTGATTGTAAAGTTCCGAGTGTTTAGCTTTGCCAGGTATTGAATAGTTAAGTCTGATGCTCAGTGGCAAAGTTTCTGGTGTCTTTGACAACTTACCTGAAGACATGTTTCCATTTTAGAATGTCTTCATTATACTTGTGTTTTGAAAATGTACAAGAAAAAAGAATTAGTAGTGGTTTAATAAACTGTAATAGTAAAGACTAGGTGAGAATTTACCCCATTTATTTCTCTGTTAGTTTACATAACAGGGAATCTTACTAATTTTTAGTATTCTCAATTCTAGAACACCTCATTTAGGGAAGTGCTGAAATCTGTCATCCAGTATATTTACAGTTTGACGTGTACTTGGACAGTGTGTGCATTTCAAGGATTAACTCTGAAGTGCAGACTCTTGAAGAGTAGCCTTGAGTTGGCTTTCCTAAACCTCTATGTTTGTCTTTTGGGGTTGTCAAGTTAAGAAAAAAAAGCTGTAACTTTTTTTTATTGCAACTTAGCTTTGTGTCAATTGGTCCAAAGTTTGACATAATTTTTAATCAATGAAAATCTCCCTTTTCATTTCATACAGCTTTTCAATGAAATGATTCAAGAAAATGGTTATAATTTTGACAGATCATCACCAACATTCAGTGGCATAAAGGAACTTGCTCGACGTTTTGCTTTAACGTTTGGACTGGATCAGTTGAAAACAAGAGAAGCTATTGCCATGTTACACAAGTAATTGTGTGCTTTGTATTACTTCCCTTTTTGTAAACACTTCTTGGCTAACATTAAAATATCTTTTCAGTCTTTCAAAATCAGTTTGTTGATACAAAACACATCAGCACTAAAGGTGATATAGCCTATTTATAAATTAAGATATGACTGCAGGTTTGTCCCTGAATTAAACTCAAACGGTAAATAACATTGATGTTCTTCAGCATCATTGTGTAAGCCTGTAAATGATAGCAGTGTTGATGCTGTCATAAAAAAGTATTTTTAATGTCTTATCTGTAACAGTAAGAACTGATCCACTGTATTGTCAGTGGTGGTCATATTGGCCTCATGCAGAAAACTTGAAATGCAGGGTAGAAACATCATGACAGAAAGAGTGCGTCCAGATTCAAATTATGGATAGCGTTCACTTTTTTTTGCTAGAGTATGGAAATATTGAATTACTGCTTTCTTGATGTAGAGGAAAGGTGTTCAGTGTTGATAGCTATCAGGGCTTAGAACTTTTTCTTTAGTTTGCGCTTTATGTAACTTAATTTTTTACTTTCTTAGGGATGGCATAGAATTTGCTTTTAAGGAGCCTAATCCACAAGGTGAGAGCCACCCACCATTAAATTTGGCATTTCTTGATATTCTGAGTGAGTTCTCCTCCAAACTTCTCAGACAAGACAAAAGAACAGTGTAAGTATTTTCTTAATATTCTTGTTATTTGTAATGAGAACGATAAAATACATGCATCTGAATAAATATGTATTTATGTGTATTGCATTCACATAAAGTGGAATCTTCAGCACATCAAGATAATGTTACACTAATGCAGTCAAGTATAATCACAAAGGGTAAATTCTATTTATCCTTGTTATTCTGATTTTATGCTGGATGAACAGAAATCATATTCTAGATTTGTTCTTGTCAAGCTTTAACTAGTTGGGGAGCATTGGGTATTCATTTCAGTAGTTACTTATCTTGACATGTTAACATCTTGTTACAGATATTTTGCATCTTTGTAATTATTTTTTCCATTTAAAGGTATGTTTACTTGGAGAAGTTTATGACCTTTCAGATGTCTCTACGAAGAGAAGATGTGTGGCTTCCTCTCATGTCCTACAGAAACTCCTTATTAGCTGGTGGGGATGATGATACTATGTCGGTGATTAGTGGAATTAGTAGTCGAGGATCTACAGTAAGAAATAAGAAGACAAAGCCAGCAACAGGGAAGCGGAAAGTACCTGAAGGTAGAACTTTTCTCATCTTATTATTTACTAGAGTAGGTATTCGTATAAACTGTGCATGTTGATCCCTATTTGTTAGCTTGAGTGAATTTGTATGCTTTAATGTATTTTTTTAAAACAGAGTAACTTCTGTGCACATATATGTCTTAGTGGGAAAACTATTCATTTGAAAAGTCTGAATAACATAACATGCATTCGCAAAAGGAAGTAAAGGCACTATACTGCGTTAAGTCACAGAACATAAAAATATTTTAAGTACTCTAGCCAGTGGTTATAAATCCAGGCCTTTTGAGGCACATCTAAGACTGTGACAAAAAGCAAAGAAATTGATTGTCAGTAAACAGAAGGTACATGCATTTAAGTCATGTATAAACATTCAATTTTAGACTAGTTTGAAAAAATTTACTGAAGTCCTATGTTTCCTTCCAGCTGAAGAAAGCAGCAGTAGTGACAGTATGTGGCTGAACAGGGAGCAGACAATGCACACACCAGTCATGATGCAGACACCTCAGCTTACTTCCACAATAATGAGGGAGCCCAAGAGATTGCGACCTGAAGAAAGTTATATGGGTGTCTATCCTATGCAGCCTGAACACCACCAAGCTCCACTCGATTACAAGTACGTAGATGAGTAGGTCTGCTTTGTGTTAGTGTTCATACACAAACCCAGTTCATGTTTAAAATAGAATAATGGTCTTTTTAAGCACGCAAGTAACGTGGATGTTGGCTCAAAGGCAACAGGAAGAAGCCGCGCGACAACAGCAGGAGAGGGCAGCGATGAACTACGTCAAGCTGAGAACCAACTTGCAACACGCTATGTGAGTGAGAGTGAAATGTTACTTCAGTGGTTTGGAGAGGGAAGGGTTTATTAAGTGTGGTGTAACTCCTGTATCTTTTAAGAGGGATACATGTTCTAGTTCTTGTGTAGTGTTTTTCTGTGTCTTAAAATTTTAAGTTACCTTAGAAAGGCAGTGATAAGAGTGCATAGGTGTTCAATGTGTGAAGCGGAAAGTTTCTGCTCAGTTAAATTTTACTATTTCTTTCTCCTTTGACTCCCGAGTTGTAAGTTCAGAATTCAGCTGCTTTTTTTATTAAAAAGTATTTCTTTTAAAGAAACTGCTGTATTCAGCATTTCTGTGATTTGATAGATTTTGTCTGACCTAAACTGACACCAAAGTTGAGAGGCATCCTGTAGTACCAGGTTTTTATAGAACTTCCCAACCCAAACACACAAAAACCTTGTGAAGTCTTCCATATTGTGAACGAAGATGAAGACAGTCAAACGTTTGTTAAATGAATGTTGTCCTTCATTGGTCATACATTCTTACTGTGGTGTCCTTTACTTCATTGTGATTCATCACATGTGCATTTTGACACACACGCTAGTGAAATTATACTCCAGAGCTAGTTTAGCTGAGGAGGTGAAGACTAGTTGTGGAAGTTTTCTGCTTTATTGAAGACTCTGTAGTTTTATGGAAGAAAGTTACAAGTTATAAACTAGAACCATGGACATATGTATTGAGGAGCTTTACATCTTTCCCCTACTTGTTTTTAATTCTTTAATACCAGTACTTCATGTAGCATAGTTTCAGTGTTTGATTTTTTTTTTTATTAATATAGTGACACCAACTAGTATAATTAGAATAACTCCTTACTTTTCTCATAAAGTCTGATGTTGCATGTAGAAGTTGTGAGGAAAGAGGATGAAGGACTGTGTGGGAATGTCTGAAAAGGGATTTATGCATCCACTTTATCACAGACATTCTTCCTTCCTTGTCATAAGGCGGGAACAATTTTTCTTTAGGTGACACTTGAGCATAAATACTTGCATGGAAATCTCTGAATTAGGTGTAGTTTTGATCTGCTTGTCCATTCCCACAGCTTCTCAGAATACCCATTTAGAGATGTACCACAAAGTTCCATAAGTTTATCTTAGTTGTTCTTCCTCGCTCTCTTAGTATTTTCTAGCTGGTTAAATACCAGCTTTCTTTAGTAGTAATTAGGCATTTATTTAATTATTTAATTTCTTTTCTGTCTAATGGAATTATCATTTGTTGGCAGTTCCTTACTGAACATTAGCTTTTTAAATATTTGGATAAAACTTAACTTGATTTAGTGCCAAACAATATGCTTTTTCTTTTGATTTCAGTCGACGTGGCACAAGTCTAATGGAAGATGATGAAGAGCCAATTGTTGAAGATGTGATGATGTCATCAGAAGGGCGAATTGAAGATCTCAATGAAGGCATGGATTTTGACACCATGGACATAGACCTAGTAAGAAATTTATTTGTCTCTTTAGTGGATTTTGGATTTGTATTTCTGCTTTTCAAGTAAGATATTTGAATCAAATTTTCTTCTGGTGAAACAGAAGAACCATTCTTGTTGATCTCTGCATTCTTAAACGGCAGTGTATACAAGTGCGATCTGTTGAAACTGCCATACAAAAAGCAAGAACGCTTCCTGTAATAATAATGTGAGAGATGAACAATTATCCCCTGTAAATTCTTAACCCCTTGAGAGTTCAGCATCATTTATTACAGTTTAAAACCTCTGTTGTTTTCTGAAATTATAGTTAACATATTTATTTGCTTGCTTCCTAAAGCCACCATCAAAGAACAGGAGAGAAAGAACGGAACTAAAACCAGATTTCTTTGACCCCGCTTCAATCATGGATGAATCGGTAGGTTAACTTACATAAGAGGAAAATAATGTAAAACCAGTCTTAAGGTTACATTATTCTCTTACTTCGAATTTTAAATGGAAAGAATGCAATCTTTAGGTTGTCTTCATTAGCTTATTTTGGCAGACTGGTACAGTCAGTGAAATATTTTATGCTGTAATTCAGCTTCATAAATTCGAAGGGAGTCGATGTTCTTTGCAAGTTTATAGGATTTTTGTTCTTAATACTCTATATGTAGCTATGTAAAAATCAAAAGCCTTTGACTCTGAGGAGAAAACGTATCTGGTATGGAGAAGACACTTACAGAGGTTGGTAGCAAAGAGCTTTATTTTAAAAAAAAAAAAAATAAAATTGTGCACACAGAATATTAAAGGCAAGTTTCCTGTTGTGATGAGCTTAGTTGAGTGACTGATGTCATTACCAATTGCCAGCATTGGATGGTTTGCGTGCTTTTTCGGGGGTTTACTTTTTTTTAATTGGCATATTTATTTTTGTGCATAACTAAGCTAATGGAGAAATTAGAGATAATACAGATACCTGTTTATAGAGATGAGAGGTATTTTTTCTTTCCATATAAAGTTTTAGGTCCAAAACATCCGAAGTCTGTAGTTTCTGCTTGCAGTTGCCCTTTTTTCCGACTTGATAAATCTGCAGTCTCTATTCTCTTTTAAAAATCTGCATGAGGGATTCCTCCTGTCTTGAACCACTTGTAATGTATGCAGCCATTTTTGACCTTGTGTAGCTGGTACAAAATTACACTGGAAATAACAAGCTGCATCAAGCCAGCAGAGGACAGTACAACAAGGCTTCCTGGGAATCTTGGACAGCTTGGTGGAATTTGGAAGACGGTTATGTATTTTTTTTTTACAGTATTGTTGCAGCGTGAACCTGTTCTTGTTATGGGAGAAAGAAGTCTTAAATACTGTTTTAAATGCAAATCCTTATATTTTGTACCAGTAGGCCTTTGCTTTAGTAGTAATGAATCAGATTAGGTTGTGCCTCTAGCTGTTGTGTGTTCTGTTCTTGAAGTAACACCAAGAAAGTGTATCACCTGTTTTCCTGAGTTCTGCTTTAAAACAGTTCTTCCCTTCTCCTTGTTTTTTTTTTAATTGATTGACCTATTGAATACCAGCCTTTTTTTTATTTTATTCTGACAATGCTGAAAATTCGGTCTCCTACAGGTGCACTTCATTGATTTCAGAAACCTTTCAGCTTCCCAGTTTCTAAAACTAAGTAAGAATAGTTTTAGTAGGTCTACTGTTAGCTAGGTTTCTTTTTTATTACTTTATTTCTCATTCACCATCCCACGTGAGCCCAGGATGTGCCCGGCACTCCTTAGCTGCAGTGTGGGAGCATCACCACATGGTGGCAGCCGGTTACAGTCGCATCGCTCTGCAAGGTTTTGGAGGCAGTTCCGAGAGCCCAGCGATTGCCTGCCTCACTGTGCCTGCAGGACAAGCTGTATTCTGTTCCTCTGCAAGGAGGGAGCAGTGGTGCACTGAAATGAGTTGGTACGGTCAAGGGAGCACCATCCTAGCAAACCTTTCTCCCAGGCAGGATGCAGCAAGGGTAGTGATCCTGGAAGCAGGACTGCAGAAAACAGCTGCATCACAGAACACAGCTGCTCTTTAGCATAACCCTCACCTAAATACATTTAACTGCCTAAACGGGGAAGGCTTTGCTAATAGTTTAGGAGACAGCATGAATCCGTATTAAATTAGAGCTGAATTTATCAGTCAGTATTTTAAATGTAACAAAACCAATTTCATAAATGGAAAAAAACCCTGCTCTGAATGAAGTTAATTTGCTTTATTCATATAATTTATTTCAGAGATCTACTATGCTTGGAGTTGTTTAATAGACCTAGACATAATAAGGCTGTTTACTTTATTCAGATGTGCATGGTTTATGATCAAAATTTTAGTCTGACTTCTCATTTTTTGATGTGTCCAGTTATTGCTGGCACCAGAGGCAGTTGTGTCTTAATGTGCTATACTGTATGATGAATCTAAAGTGAATTTAATATGAAGAACAGTAAAAACTGGTTTGTAAGCAGATAAATGTGAACAGCAGTGTTAAGGTTCAGGAAAATTAAGTCTCTCATGGCTCTTTCTGATTTTATAAAGTCATATAAAAGCTAGGACACTCACAAGATCTGGATCTTCTGTGGTTTTGAGGTTTTGTTGGGCATATCAGTGGTGATGCCTACTTCCATTGGTGTAGAAAACTATAGGGTTTGTGGCCACATGCGAAGTGGAAACTGATTCTTTGTTTCAGGAAAGCTTTTTCTTCAGTTATTCACAGTCTCCTGAATTGACAGTAGGTTGATTTTTCCTCATTATTGTTTGATTTTTCACTGTCTTCCTGACAGAGTTGATCTATTTAATAGGAAACATTAAGTTTGTGTCCTGGCTAGCTGCTGCGAGCTGACCTGTAGTTGTTACGAGCGCGGACACAGCAGCAGCCACCGTATAGAGTGTTTTGTCCCAGGCTTAGTTCTTGGAAACTACACACTTGATTTCAAGTTAAGGCCTATAGAATGCCATTGTCAAAGAAGTCTAAGTTAGGCAACTAACTAAAAATTATTTTGCAATTATTACCTAAAATAATTAAAGGACAGTCTTTATCACATTCGTACTGGATCTAGTTAATTTCAAGTGTGGGAAAAATATTTTCTAAGGAATGAGGTGCCCTTTTCATATTATTACATAAATCAGAAGTGTGGTGAATCTGGTTTGGAAGAAAAATAAACTTATAATGCCTTAACATATCTTGAAGTGTCTTAATCTTAAATCATATACTAATTGCTTTGTTTTTGTTAAATGTGTAGTAGACTACAAATTGACACCATTTCTAACTTTTTTTTTAGGTTCTTGGGGTGTCAATGTTTTAATACCAGAGCAGCAAATAAATCAGTGGTGAAGTCATTTTCTAAGTGGAAGAGGAAGTTTTTCAATACAAAATTGTGGTAGATACAGTGAAATTCTGAACAGATTTTTCTCTAAGGAGAATGACATGCTTTCAAGATCAAGTGCATTGAAGGGGCAGCTTTGTTTGCCTGAAAAAAAAGAAATGTAAAGGACAAGTAAACAATTTGAGGATAAGCTACACTTTTTGTTGGGGAAAAAAAAATATTTTATTTATGTGCTATCAGTTTATTTCCAGATCATAAGAAGTATTCCCTCTGAGTTTTAATCTAACAGTATGAGAGGTGTTTGGTACAGATTTGAGCCCCTCTCTATACATTTGCTGGCTATACTAAATAATCATGAGCTCTGCTGGATTGCTGTTTACATCCATGAACTGAAATAATAGATGGATTGGTTTTCTTACAGTGATAGAACCAGAAGAGTGTCAGTATTTTAAATTAAATGCAAACTTCATCAACAGAAGGTTTGTATTAATTAATCATGGAAAAAAAATACATAAAGCAGAATTTTAACAGCTTTTTAATCTAAACCACACTTTTGTTCCAAAAGCTTCATGCTAGCCTTCTCAGAAAGGTCTGTAAACTATGAACTACCAGAAAGTAACAGATCTCAGTCATGCTTGCCCATTACCAACCCTGAAAGTTTGCTTGTCCTTTAAGAAAAATGTAATGTTGTGAAATTCCTTCCAGTAGTGCCACTGTATTTTGTCTCCAAATAAAAGAAGCTTATTGTAGTATGTTTGCAGAAAAATTCTAAACAAAAATTATACAGCTTATTAGAGTGTGGGAATAGGGATCTAAATTTTAAATAAAATTATATATATATATAAATTGGTGCTGATTTTATAATTGCGCAGTTTGTTTAGTTTTTTCTTACTTTTAAATTCCAACTTAAAATTATGAGGTTTCAGAAATATATTGAAAGTTTAACAATGTTTAAAAATAGAAGAGCATGAGAATTCATGCTTTAAAAATGATTTTTAAATTTGTATTTTATATTGTTTTATCTATCTGTCTTTGCAAGCAGTCTTCAGGTTAAAGATACTTCTAACAGGTTACAGTACATTTCCTCTGTATGTAAATTAGATTGGATAATAGAAATTCATAAACGACCCATAATATTCTTTGAAAGCTAAGCTTTAAACTTCATTTTGTGTCCATTCACAAATAAATTAAATTTGGTCTAAAACAGAAAGTGGATCTATGCCATTTTGACATCGACTCATTTTGCAAGGCTTAGGCAGCTAGACATCATTTTAAAGGAAATATTAACTTATATTACATATGTATATTTTTTGTCAGTTGTCTCTCAGTTCTCGAGGTATATTATTTTAATCATTCCATGCCTTAATATGCTTGCAATACAAGAATCTCCCCAAATGGGTGAATACAAAAAGGCTTCCTGTTTTTAGACTCAGAAATTAAACATTCGGCTGTGGTAGCCAAAAACCATAGGTTATCTAAAGGATCATGATAAAATATAATTATTTTACTAAGTCATGGGGTAACAACAAACTCAGAACTAGATCTGCCTAACTCATTCTACATAAATAAATACTCTCATGTCTAAAAGTACTGCCTATATTGTTTTTCACACCACTGCATTTAATAGAACTGCTGAGAGGACTGTATATATGATTTTAAACTTAAGTTGATTTTTCTTACTCTTGAAGGAGTGTTTCTTTGTGAAAGCAGTTCTTACAGCTTTGTTTTCAACCAGCTAAAAATGTTTTATATATTTACCTTAACCTGTTGTCCTCCACATTCTATTGTCCTAATTGTACTGTTTTCTGATTTGTATTTATGTCTTGAGACAGTAACTTTTTGAATAAAAATAAACCTACAGTATGTTGTATGTTTGATCTTTTTAAATCGGGGTTAGGGGAGGACAGTGAAGAAAGGGGTATGAGTAATGCAAATGTTATGTTTATAGAAATCAAAATCTTTTTCCATGTCTTTTAAGTGTTTGTCTCAGAGTTGGGATAATGTATGAAAAACTGCACTGTTTTATATTTGTAATAAATTGTACAAGTTTTTAAAATGTGAATAAAGCACTAATTGGGTAATAATTTAAAGTAGAAAAGTTAATGCAATCATGATTGTTTTAAATATGCTTTAATTTGAGATAAACTTGTTAAAAGAATTAGTGTAAATACAGAGTGAGCTTTTCAAGAGGTTAGTACCTGCAAATAAAATTTTTAAAATTTGTATAGAACTTTTACATGCCAAGAAATCAATGGGTAATTATTTTTGTGTTACGTTTTTTAAAGGTGTATCAATAGCCTTTCTGTTGGTTTCTTTTTCCTGTTAACTTTTATCTGACATTATTCAGAATGCTTTTGATTCAGACATTGGAGATACTGTATATAGTCCAGTTGAAATACGACTCAAAGTGTATGCTACTTTCCATTTCTTACATTTATCATACACCTGATAAACATTCTAAGCTTAATTGGCAAGACAGCAAGGAAATGAGGGGAAAAACTCCTAAACATCTCTTCCCTTCCCACTCCCCTCTCCTCAACTGCTGAGCAGCGCTGGCTGTGTGTTGAAAACTCCTTTCTGTTACAAGGCTTTTTAAAGGAGTCATTTTAAAATCTTAGAGATAATACTTCTTGCTAATGTAACTTTGGATGGGTTTGGTTTTTATTGTTATTACAAATGTTCATTCCTGTCTCTAAATCCTGCTGTAAGTTCAATAGTACCTTGTGGAAAATGGTTTTAGTAGGTTCTAAATTTATAACATAAGAAAAATACCTTCGCTATACAATGTAAAGTCTGTTCTAGTTATACCATTTTGGTACAAAAGCCTGTAAATGAAAGATATCTGAGCTTTGAAGAGAGATGTGATAAAAACGTAGAAGACAACAAACAATTCAGAGAAAGTAAATCCTGTCCTCTAGTTTACCAAAGAGGCCACAGAGAAGATACTAACAAGGAATGAAATTCAAAGGAATAGTCTTCACATATTCTGTAAAAAGTATTTCTTGATATTAAACAACCAAAGACAATATGTAAGAAGTTAGTGATTGCTTTTGTTTGTTTGTTTTCCTTTGGCTGGTGTGCTGCTGAGTCTTTTAGCTTGTTAGAGCCAGTAAATCCCCATCTTCTCTAATCTCAGTATACCTAAATAATTGCCTCTTTAAAATTTACTCCTCTCTGTTTTCCTGATAGTTTACACATACACTTGTCCTAGCATGGAATTGCAGGATACCAATACTATTAACTTTAACTTCCTACCCATAAAAGGTCTACTGAGTTTTTTGAGATGCTTTGATTTACAATAGTGTTTTGCTGCTTTGCAATCTATAGCTACCTTATTTATTTATTTATTTTAGTAGCCTGATGAATGTCATGGGCTTGTTCATTCTTTGAAGCATTTGTCAAAATTGCCAGTTTTTTTTCTTACGATAAAACACAAACTGATTCTTTAAAAAATATACTCATTCCTACTTACCTGGATTAGTTTAATTGAATCAACTTATGATTATGAAACTGAAATGCAGTTTATGCCATTCCCTCATTTTTCATAATCCTAAGCAATGTCTAGTACTGAGATTTGTTTCATTTCTGGTATTTGTTGGCATCCAAAAGGGATCGTATCTTTGAGAGAGGTGGGTGGTGACACGTACTTGGAAAAGAAGGTAATGTAGGACAATACTATTCTATAATAATAATTCTATTAAAAAAGTAACAATTCAGTGTCAGTTTTCCTCAGCTGTCTTTCTCTGCTGTATCCCTTCTCCATGTTGCTGAGCTTTCTTGAATGTATTTCTTTGATTAAATCTCAATTTTCATATTTTTTAAAAGTTGTTAACAGCTAGACTTCAAGTCATTAAGATTTTGTAAATGAATGCCTTCCAACTAGAGATTCAGTTGCTTTTTTTGGTTGTGTTTTTTGTAGCTACAGATTTTATAGCTGTAAATCATAGTGGCAGTACAGTGGTAAGAAGCTATAACTGCCCAGAAAAAGGATCCAAAGCATGTTAAAGTGATTGGATGGCTGACAGACAGAACCCGGCATGAAAACGTCTCTCTTCTTCTAGAGAATATGCACAGTTCTTCATAATGTAATCATGCTTCCCAAAACTGATTGTGTAATTTCTGCTAAGCTTTTCTGAGCTTTTTTATTTTATTGGAAAAGAAGAGGAAAGGCCATCATATTTTGCTTGTATTAACTCTTTTTGTCGAAGAAGAGCTGCAGTTAACAGTTTTAAAAGTGAAATTTGTGTTCAGCTGATAACAGCTTGAATTCTGTGCTTTTAGAAAAGCTGTTTGAAGAAAATTAATACAGTAAACTATAAATCAAAATAATCAAACCTCTAGGGGCCCTAGAACATCTCAAATTAGGAAGGGGATGGGAAGTTGGTAGTTACTTCATTAAAGCATTAGGGTAATACAAGGAGGTTTTGGAGAAATCGATATGGTTAGTTTGATGAAGACAGTTTCTTGTGTGTTGAGGTTGGTAATGACAGGTCAGATCAATGCGAACAGCAGCAGTTTGTTTCAAATGTGGTAGGCTGTGGACTTGCCTCAAATGCTCTTGTGAATAAGCGACCAATGTCCCATTTATTTCTATATTTTGAATGCCTTTGAGAAAGCTTTTTTTTTTTTAATCCCCTCCCCTGGAGACTAATACTGCTATGATTTGTTTGTCAGAATTTTAGCAGGGATGGTGTCCTTGTGCTTATTTAGCCCTTCTCTGGACTGCTCATTCAGTACATTTGACCTTCTGTGTACCTTTGTCTCAAAGTTGGCTGTAACGCCTGTCAACAGGCACCGTAAGGCAGCGGATCCTTGGGAATGGATACGAACGCTGTGCCCTGGTCAGTGCAGTGGATAGTTGGGTTGGGTTGGGTCAGAGCTGGGACACGTCTGGCGGGGCTTCATCTCAACCTTCTGAGCCTGCGCTGCTCGGGCTGAGAATTTATCTGATGGAGCGCTTCAGATTTGAGTACTATGTTGGCAGCTCCACGTGAAACCTCTTCTTTACCACACCATATGGCCATTCCAGGAAGCCATGCAATTTGCTGTTGCTTTTTAAATAGCAGTTAAACCACAGTTCTTGAGTGACGTACACGCAGATTTCTTATTATTTTAACACACTCTTTTCACAGGTTTATATTCTGTTTTCTTCTTTTTAAACTGCTGAACTCCACCAAAAGCAAAAAAGCAAACCACATCCACTTGTTTTTCATATCATGCACAAAAGCACTTAAAGATGTGGCGTATCTTATCTTTAACCTGCTCTTTGTATTTTTCATCTTAAAATACTGAGCTGTCTTTTACACAACTGTTCTTACGTATCAACTGACAAAACCTGTCTTTTCATTATTTCTGTTGCTGGCTTATAATCTTTTGAATCTTGAGAAGCAGATTTTTTTGGGGCAGTTTTTTAACTGAGGTCTTCCATTACAGCCAGGAATTGAAGTGCTGTATGAAACCTAGCGTGGATTAGGGAGGTGGCTCTGTCAGTGAAAACACTATCTTGTCATTTCCATCCTGTTTGAGACACTGGTGGTGTTATGGTTTAAGGGCATATTGTGTAAATGCTTGTAACTGGAAAAGCCTACAGATTTGGACTATCAGTAGTTTTCCCTGTTTAGGAGCTTTTTTTTTTTTTCCTTGCTCATATCAATAGCTTGTACTTGGTGAAAGCAGCTTGGTTGAAGTGCCATGAAGCTAAAAGGAACAGATGTTCTATTTAAAGTTGCTTTCATTACAGATTCTCTCTTTTTTTTTTTAACCTTTCAACACTTCATCTTCTACTTCAGAACGACTTTTAACTTCCATAGTTCTCTAGCTCACCTGGGTTGGATTTGTAGATCTGACAGAAAGAAGTGGCACCCTGTAGAACAGAGACTGCCAAAGATGTGATTTCAGCTGTTTGCATTACCTTCCTTTTTCCTGGGATTTGTGTCAACAAAGAGAATAGGTTGTTTATGTTTGTTGTGGCACGCTACTGATTTGTCACAGATTGTGACAGATCCACAGATTTTCTGGATTTAGACAGTTTAGAAGCATTGTTTCTTCACATGCTGTTCCTTTAGTTAACAGTATTAGATTTAGGTCACTTGGTCCATTATTAAAGTTCAAAAGACATGTCTTACAGACTTTTCTTAAATCCCTACCCACAAGGAAAGTAATTTTTTTTGAAAAAATGTGATTTGCTGTTCATCTCTTATTCATGTACCAGGAATGAATGATGTGTAGAGTGGTCCATGGAACCAAACCACACCCCTCAGTGATGGATAATCACAAACGTGGCAGGTTGGCAGGATGGGTCTTGCGGGTGGGTAATGACTCCTGTTCTACAAAACACAAACATACGTACACACAAATCGCAGCACCAGATCTAGTTTACACCAGCGTAACGTGGGTCTGGAGAAGATGATGCTCTGACCAGTCAACATGTTGGGCCCTGACTGACAGCTTGGCCATGATTGTGCGTCCTCCTCAGGTTTTGCTTTCTGTATGGTGTCAGATGTGTGTGGTACCCATCTCCTCTCTGAAGGGATAATTATTATTCCTATGTTAACTTGTCACCAAGCTGCCAGTGGCCTTGCCAGTCCTGTAACCCTGGGTCAGCCACCTTCTGACTTCACCATAAAGAACACCAAAGAAGTTACCTTTGCTGTCCATTTTAAATTGATCAGCATTGTCAGCTTGAGCTGGGCAAATGCAGTCAGGTCTCACCTGTCTGTGGAGTGAGATAATTAATTTTTAATCAGAAAAATGTTAGAAAAATAAACCAGCTTAGTTTTCAGCCAAGGCTTTCAGACCATTGTATTCTAGGAACAAAAAGACATATTTGATGCATCAGCATAACAAATGCCTCTGGTCCCTGTAGGACTTGCTGGGAGAGAGGAGTGGGGACGTTTATACTGCTAACGTTTTACCCGAAACATCTTTTCCAGAAGATTAGAAGTAGAACTCAGAAGATTAGAAGTAATCCTAACTCACTCGTACTTTTTGAAGAAGTCCTGAAACGAGGACTGAAAATGTCACTGCTTTTATTCTCCACCCTCAGCCTGAATTTTGAAGTCCCTTGTTACTTCAGTCTGTATGTACCTGGTCGGGGAGCAATACAAGTCCGTTACTGTCTCCATCCTCGGGCACTGCTGTAGGTAATGGAAAGTGGGCAAAAGGGGTTGTCTGGGCGTATTGAAATGGGAGGCAGGTAGCAAGATACCCTCTTTCACACCTGCATACGTTGAACAGGATGGTTATTTTCTGAATTTAAGAACAGTGGGGTTTTTTTCTTGTAATGATAGACTTTTTCCATACAATTTTAAGGTACAAAGGTGGGTGCATGTTACTGGAATTTGGACTGAATGATTTGGGGAACTGCGCCTTGTCTTTCAAGGCAGATACATATTGCTAAGTAAACTGATGTTAGTGGTACAGTTGATTACAAAGAATTCTGCTTTCAAAGGATGATGCTAGCAATTATGCAAAGTAAAGCTCAAGTTAGTAATGATTTGCAGCTCAAATCGTATGATTTTCAAAGTGATGCCTTGTAGCTCTTGCAAAAGTCAAAGTATTAATTCTGTTTTCATTCTAGTACTGTAGCATTTAGGGGTGAGATTTCACTGACTTTGTATGAGAATCAGATCTGGATAATTTGTAGTAACTTATTCATTGAATTTGGCCTCTTTGAATTGTTCAAACATTGGGTGTTTTTTCACTTCCATTTCTGGTGCTGCTATCCCTGGCTGAGATTCAGGGAGCTTTTCTAGTTACCTTTGGTCCCTATTGTCTTTTTTTTTTTTTTTTTTTTTAAAAAATACTCTGTTTTGAGAACCAGAGCTGTTTAATGCTGTGTCACTATAGCTATTGACACCTTCGTATTAGTAGACAGCTTGAGACTTTTGTTTAAGGCAGCCTCTAGTCTCCAGCCAGATTGAGGAAAAGTTGCAAGTATTTGTTCGTGACATCCAAAATGTTGTTGAAGCAACAAAGTGTTTGTTACAACATCCAATCTGGATATAATTTTAAAGAAGGTTGTAAAAATCATAAAAATATTGATTGGGCAGGATCTGTAGAGATCATCTAGTGCAGCATCCCTCTGAAAGTTGAAGTCAGCCTAAAGAGGATGGTTTCATAGCTGAGCCTTAAACACTGAAGGATGGCAGTAACCTGCTCCAGCACTGCACTGCTCTCCTGGCTCAGAACTTTTGTGTGTGTCCCAGCTCAGCACCCTCAGCCGCAGCTCTGTCGCAGTCTGCATCGCTTGCCCCAACCAGGAGGAGCCTGACCCCATGAGTTGCTAGAGGGCTGCCCCCGTTTGCCAGCCCACACAGCCTGGGTCACTTGCCCTCTCTGAGTGGGTCGTGTGCCCTTTGTGGTGACACACTTGTAGCCTCCGTTGGGCTTTCCCAATTCTTCACACTCCTCTTGACCAACTGCGGAGCCCAGCAGTTCACGTGCTACTCCAGGCATGGCCTCGCCAGAGCAGAGGATGATAATGCCTCAATCTGCTGGCCAGGCAGGCTGCCGTGAAGAAACAAAGATCATTTTTAATCCACTTAAGCCAGGATCAAGCAATTTTTACATTCAACTGACTCTCAGCGGGCATTTCCAGAATTATGAGGCAAATATATTTTACTGTACATCGTTTTAATATATCACTACTTGAGGGAGTATTTAATATTCCGTGTATGCCTGTTTAGTCGCTCGATCTGCACGAGCAGAGATTTGCTCTACCGGAATGAGAGGCGCTGGTCTGGAGAGGTGCGATGCTTCCTCGGCCCCGCGGCCTGCCTGCTCCCGGCAGGCGGCACGCTTTCCGTCAGGCTAATGAGTATGGAAAGACTTAAATGTATTAAAATGATCTTTTTTTCTTTCAAATATTCCCAGTTAACTCTTGGTACTTGTGTGTAAACGCCAAGTATAGCACCTTACAAGAGCAGAGTGTAGAAGGTGTGGTATGGCCTGTTCCCTTCTGTGGGACCTGACCGCCTGCACATATACAGGGCTATTTTATGTTTCTTTGGGCTAGAATTGATGTGGGTTGGGGGGGGGCGGGGTATGTTTTTATGTTTATCTGTTTGAGGTTTGTTTGGTTGGTTTTGTTTGTTTTTTTTTAATGTTCCTTTGGGCTAGAATTGATCTGATCCCCCCCCTGATGTGAATGCCGCTGCTGTGCCTGGTTCACGGCTATCTGCAGCCTGGGATAAGGTCTTGGGGGGTGTGTGTGTGTGTGTGTATTTTTTTCCCCTCTTTTTTTTTTTTTTTCTTTCTTTTTGTCTCCCTATCACTTTGTACCTGCAGATCTTCACAAACTGTAAATCTCTACAAGAACATACGAATAAGCAGAGCAGTTCGTGTTGCTTTATGGTAACAAAAAAAAATAATCCTTTTTTCAGAGGAAAGAAGGTCACGATAAGCCAGTCCAGGGTGAAGATAAAATTGGTTAACAAGACTCTTCATAGAGAAGAATAATAGCGATGAAGAAAATAACCTTCTTAAAGGATACTTCAGGGTTTGTATTGTGAGAGCAGGGCTGAGGCTTCTCCACCGTGTTTTACAGACTGTGTGCGTGGACTTCATCTTTTCCCCGTGTCGCTTGGGCCCCGGGAGCTGTCGGCGGGTGCTGGGAAGGGGTGCGTGTGTAGGTGGCTGACGGACCCCAGGAAGGCAGCTTTCAGTACGAGGTGCTCAGTGCTCTTCTCTCCCAACAACAGCTCTGCAGTGTGCTCCAGCAGCCTTCCCCTCTGCAGAGGCTTTCACCTTTCAGCAGATGGAGGATTACCTCTGTGTTAACGAACAAAATGGCAGGTACTTTTGGAGCTGGAAGGAGTTAATTGCTAGATTAAAATGGGCTGAGTTCTCTGTCTTTAGGAAAATATTAATATATTGGGAAAATATTAAATGACAGGAACCTCTAATAGAAATAAAGGAGCCAGCAGAGTAGAAAGGTAAACGAGGACACATTTACGTGGTTTTAGTGGCTGAGAAATTTGAGAACAGTTTGTACTTTTCAATACTGTCAGGATGTGATTTACAGATGCTCTGTTCTAGATGTGTAATGGAAAATATGTGTTAAGTGCTGGAGCATCGCTGTGGTGAAGACTGCTGTACTTCCCACTGGAGAAAAGGTCAGGTAAGTGATGTTCGGCTCCTGGGGAGAGGACTTCATCGTTCTTTCATTTCGCCAGAAATTTGAGGAAGAGAATACTTTTTGTTTCAGGCTTAAGTGCAACATAAATGTAGCTAAATTTATTCTAGGACCCAAAATAGCCCAGAAGGGTAAGTTGTGGTGTATTATGTTGTGTAGATGCTCTTTTTCTCCCCTTATAGATCCTCCAAGTAGCCTTACAGACGCCTGTGCTTCCACAGCGTAAAGCGATCTGCTCCAGTAGCACGGTCATCTTGCTGGTTTTCAAGAGGCACATGGCCACCAGAAGGGCTCCCTTAAGAGACTTGAACCACAATATGAATTCCACACTCTCACCGTAATGCCTTCTGGGGAAGTATTTGGGCTTGTTTCAGGTCCTTATAACACACGTTACTATGGATCAGTGGGGTTTGAATGCTGTCGGAGCTGGTTATTCCATTTCCATCACAGCGACCACTCTCTCTTCCCCATTTCTCCTGTAGGGCCTTTCTCAAGATAATACTCAATTAAAACAAGAGGTCCTCACCATAGTGGAGTGGTCTCTAGTTGGGTCTTTGGGAAGAGGTTTGGGAGATGTGCAGCAACCTCTCTTGGACTGTGTTTTCTCTACTATCGTGTCTTGCTGTGTCCTCTTAGTAGCCCTCCAGCTAGAAAGAAGAATTAGTTCAAGGGCCTGAGCATGTTAAACAGGAACTTGCGATGGAAGTTCCACAGAAGCTGGTCATCCAACTTCCCGTATTTTCCTCAAATTTCTTTTTTCTTTAGGTGTCTCTTCTGAACAGATTTGTCATGGCTGAAGTTTTTCATCCTGGAAAATACTGATTATTTTGTAGTTGCCTGACTTAGCAGTAGGGCAGGTGCCTCACAGTCTGGTGTGGTGGGGCAGCGCCCACCCTCCCCGCCAGCACCTGTCGCCTTCGCCCCGGCAGTGGCATCTCTAAGCAGTGGGCTCTGTGACATGGATACCAGTAAAGCATAAAAGCAGTAACATGAGAAACTACATGGCTACTGCCGTATATGAGAGGGTGACATAAGATATTCAGGTATATCGTTTCATTAATAGCGGTTAACTTAATCATTGCTTTTCAGCCTTGGGTATGAAATTGGCAGCCTATCCAAAGTGCTGTCCTCAACTCTTTTACTGCCTGCCTTCAACCTTTCTTCTAAAATTGTTACAGTTCCTTAACTCACTAAACACTTGCACAATTAATTGTCAAGCATGTTCTTGGCATTAAAAAAAACCCACAATTTTTATTTAAAATTTGAATTGTTTTAAACTGGAATTTATTTGACTTTGCGTTCAGCTCCTGAGCTGGTATCAGGACCTAGGTAATGCCGCCTCCTGCACCAGTTAGGACTAATCAGTGTCGTTTAAAAAGGAATTTAGGATCTATCAAATTTGATATGCTTTCCACTAAATAATGAGTGTTTCGATCTCCACCCTCTCTCAGTGGTAGTCAAAGTCTCCTTGGTGCTGTAGACGGATTTGTTTTAAGCCAAGCTAAAATTCTGCAGGCTCCTCTTCCAATCAGCAAGGCATCGTTACAGCGATAAAAAGGAATGTTAGAGGAAGTGGGAGCAAAACCCTCCTCTTTCTTGAGGAATGATCATAAAACCTTGGATGATTCAGTTTTCTTTGCCTCCACTTTACACTTCATGTAACTGTCTCCGTAAGCCCAACTGGTGTTTTACAGCATCTCTTCAGTGCGGCTGTGTGGAGCATTGTGGCCGTGGGAGCTGAGCTGGTGGCTCAGCATCCGTGTGCTCCCCGGGGCCAGCACTGAGGAATGGAGTCTGGGCTGGGGAGCCATGGAGGAGCGAGCAGTTTACTGGAGATGGACCAGGAGTGGCTGGTGAGCCGTGGCAGCACAGGAATGGGTGTCCTCTTCATCAGCGGGGGAAACTGGGGCGCAGGAGAGCCTCTGCTGTGCCCGAGAGGGGCTGACTCTGCCGGTGGGTCCTCACTCCGGGGGTGGTTGGAAGGTTTTCAAACTGCTCCTTATTGCCCTCCTTGAAGGGATGTGCAAGGCAGTGGTAGTGCTTTAGGAAGGGCTTGTGTTGGAAGCTTTCTGTATAGATAAGTTCTCACCACCCCATTAAATCAAATTGAGATGGAGAGGCTTCTGCTTATCTTCTTTTCAGAGATGCCATGTGTTAAGCAGGGCAGTTTCTCACAGTGGGATGTTGAAGGTTCTGCAGCGCTGTGGGTGCAGTAGAGTTGGATGTGCTAGAGGGAGGGGTGGGGGCTCAAACTGCTTCTGAGAATGGTTTCCTGGGCTGTCTTGGTGGGACCACAGGTCTGGTGCTGCCCCGTCTTACAGCAGGTAGAGCGTTTCTGCGTGGGAGCTGTGGATGTGAACATCCAGAGACTCCTGTGGGGAGAGTGTCGGGTACTTGCTTAGCAGGTGATATCAGCTGCTTGGTACGCTCCAAAGTGGAATTTTAGCAAAAATGGGATCCTCTTTCACTGCAACTGCTCAACAGAAGGCTGAGCTGCAGGGACCACTGAGCAGGTGTCTGACTTACAGACGTCTTCTCCAGTGCCAGAATGGTGTCTAAGCCATTGCACAAATTTGCTGGAATGGTTATAGTATCTTGCAGTATTGATGAAGTCTGTGATTCTCTGCAAGGCTGATAGAAGTCATGTGGAACCTCTCACCCAAATTGTGGTTTCCTAATCATCTCTTTCAGTGTATCGCAAAAGACCACCACCTACAACTTTTAAAAGTTTATGTGCAAATTAAAATGAACCTTCCTCTTGAACAAGTGCTGCATACATACATATGAATAACACCGTGTCTCACAGCTGAGCAGAACACAGACATTCAAAATCTGGGTTTTATTTCACAACATCTGGGCACATCCATGCAAAAGCAGCATCATGCAATGGTACTGAGTGCCCTCCGTGAACAGGAGGAGATGCTACAGCTCCCTGCTAGTGGCTTCCCGACTTCTGGGAGCCCACCTAGCCCGGAGGCAGTGATGTGCCAGAGCTGCACGACCTCAGGACAGATGGACAAGAAATGGGGGGAGAGAAGAGGAGCAGTAGCAGATTCACCTTCAATTGGCTTGGTTCATTTAGGAGCCTTTGGACTCCTTCTTGCTGTTTTTCTGCAGCACAGCAGAGCTCTGATTTCATCTTGCATCCATAAATGAAGGTGGGGAGTGCTATGGGTTGTACAGGGCATCCACCTAAAAAAACAAAAAAAAAAAACCAACAAAAAAAACACACCCCCCCCCCAAAAAAAAAAAAAAACAAACCAAAAACAAACAAACAAACAAGAAACCACAAAAAACCCAACATGATATGAAGTGTGACATTGTGGGGCAAGCTGTGGGCTGGGCTGTGTGGTCACAGTGAGCTGGAGTTTCTTGTGCTTGTGTTTGGAGGGATGGGCCTGGAAGTGGAGAAGAGGAGGGATGGGAACCAAATGAGATACAGGTTAGGAGGGAAAAACAAACAAACAAATCCCCCACAAACCATAAGAAGCGGGAAAACAAGGGAAATTTGTGAATACCGGTCAAGGTGGTTATCTGGCAATTAGGTGGACCTACACATGTCCCAGGAAAAGAAGCCATTAAGGAAAATGGACCTGCCAGCAAGTGGAGAGAGAGGTGATTGAGGAGGAAACTGCTGGTGCCATTCTATAAAATCTGGGCTTTGAAGGAAACTTTAGCATTGAGTGGAAAATCTGAAGTCACTCAAATGGACAGGAAGAGGAAGTTGCAGAGCTACGTAGAAGGTGAAACGCTCTGCAGAAACGTGATCGTTGATGCTGAGACAGCAGGAGTCCTGCTCAGGTAGGTGAAAGCAGGAAAGGCAGCTTCTGCCTGCACAAGAAGGGGCCCCTTTGGCTGGGAAAGCTTCCCCAGCAGCAGGGCTGTCATTCTCATCACGGTTGGTCTCTTGCAGCTTTTTGAAGCTCTGCCATCACAAGATCCCATGTGTATTGGATGAATGATGGGGGCCCCTGTCTTGCTTGTTCTAGGTCTTTAGTCCAAACCCCAGTGGGTGAGAGAAAAGCTTGTCTGATGAACGCGCCGGGCTCTGGCTCCACTCCAGGCTCGCAGCCCCCGAGGGCTGTGTGATCCCACAGATGAACCCTCAGCCCTTCCCTGTGCACAAAACCCATTTGCCGGTGTTGCAGGGTCCGTGGGCACAGCCCCTCCTGCAAGAGAGCGTGGCTGGTTTGAGCCCCCCTCCCCGCGCGTGTGGAGCCGTCCCTGGGCGCTGGGGTGGTGTGGCTACAGGCGGTGATTGCAGATGGCCCCGGTCCCACAACCGGGTGACTGTGGGCAGGCAGCTGAGATCTGGGTGGAAACCAGAGCTGGCAGATTTATGGTGTGCAGGGCTTGCAGCGGGAGGGGCTTGTGCCCCCCCTTGCAGTGTCTCTTGGCTCCTGCTCGTCCTCTCTGCTCTTCCACGCAGACACAGGTGGCCTCTGCTTCTGCAAAACCCTGAAACCTGTAGCGAGCTGTGCAAACTGCCAAGAGCTGAGGAGACCGTATCGTTGTGGGACTGGCAGGTTTTATCGATCTGCTTAAAATACAAGTGCATATGGGAGTATAGGAGCCCTGGGGAGGTGATGATAGGAGCTGCAATGTTTTCTCCAAGCGTCACAGACCATAGATTAGCACAGATCAAATGCTAAATTTTGGCTGTCTGATTTCACGACATCGGATAAGGAATCCATCTTATATCTAAATGAATGGTTTTATCCTTCTGGATTAAGTATAATGCAGCACCTAACGTAATACCTGCTGTTTCACAGTGAGGTTAATCAGACCTTTCCTTGGTGCTGCAGGGATCCGAGTGAGAGCTCAGAGATTTGTTCTGCAGGATACGGGCGCCTTGGCCCCCTCCTCATCCCAGTGCTGGGAGTGGGGAAAGGACTTGACTCCACTGTGCTGATGGTGCTGCTGCTTCCTCCAGGTACAAGGAAAAAAGAAAAGAAACCCCTAATAAAAAGAGCAGTATCTTGATTCTTTTTCTTTTTTTTTTTTTTTTCTTAAGAAAGAAGTGAGATGATTTAAAAATTGATTTAGTGAAATATCTCCAGCCCAGCAGTTAGGTCTCTTTCTGTTGGGGCGAAGAATAGTGTTTTCTCTCCCTGCCAGCATCCCGTCGTGCTCCCCGCAGTGCCCAGGGGCTGCCCTGGGTGGGTGAGGGCCCATTAATGCCCTCACAGCCGACCCAGGGCTGTGTGCCCGAGGAACGTGGGGAACGCCATCCAGCTGGCAGCTCTCCATTTCCAACCCGCCTCTCAGGAGAGGAGAGAAAAGATTTAGGTCTCTCCTGAGAAACGAGTTGCAGTTAGGTGTAAGAAAGGCTTCCAGTGGGGAAGGCTGGAGGGTGCTGTGCCCGGGGCACAGTATTTGGTGGGGACGGGCAGATCAGTCCTCTGCCAGGTTGGGCTCTATCCTATGGGTGTCCGTCTGTCCGCCCCACAGAGCCTGGATGTGAATACTCTCACCATCTCAGCACGGGGCACTGCCGGCCAGCGAGGAAACCCCCAGTCCTCTGGGTTTGTGAGAAAAGTCTGTGGAAATGTTTCACGGCCTATTCTGACAGTTCTGGGGGAGCAAGGGAAAAAAGTGTGAATTTTTTTTGGGGGAAAAAAAAGTTTCCTCCTTACTATGGGATTGTGCAACCTTTCAGGCACCTGAGTAAATGTTTGTTCTGGTGAACTGCTCACGCTGCATCTCTGTGATCAAACTGAAGTGGTTTGAGCTGGGTCACTAATAAAAAATAGATATTTGCATTTCTGTTTCAAACTGTGTTCAAAGCACCAGGCATGAGAGATGGTTCTTGGTGAGTGGTTACTGCTTTTCATTGCTTGGCCCATGACTCACATCTGTCTGGCACTTTTATGTTGGATCTCTAAAAAGGCCCAGAACTCACCTGGGGATGGGTTTCTAAAAGTGCATCATCTAATTCAAGTACAAAGCAGATGAACAGTCTTATAAATGTGATCAGTCATTCGTGTGCTTAAGTCAAAGCATTATCTCTCTGAAAATCCAAATACCTGTTCATCTTCAATCAGAGCTGCTAGCTCCTGTTTTTTTTCCAATTTATTTATTTTTAATATCTAGCTGCTAGTATGGCTGCGCTCCACCCTTAAATGCCAGGGGAGAAAACATGTGCAACCTTGCTAGTGAGAACATCTTGGCAAAGCAATGTGATTTGTGTTTGTGTGCGAGCAGTGACAAAATTGAAGTGTAAATAAGGGTTCAGGCCGTATAAATCTGACACTGCACTAGGTGCTGCTTGGTGGTAAATCCGTATCTCCTGGGTCCCAGAGGGAGGAGGCGGCAGGAGGCTGTCTCAGCTGCGGAGCCGAGCCGACGGGCGAGGAAGGATGCGGTGAACACACAAACCTCCCCGGACGAGAGCTTCGCCTCTTTGCAATTGCGGTGTCTGCGCTCTATCAAGGTTGAGCCCGTGGTGAGCCCACTGCCGGTGTGCTTTCACAGTGTGCTGCCCGCCGAGCTGTCTTTAGTTAGCTTGTACGGAGGAGGAGGAGGCACAAAACCTACTGCCCGCTCCCTGGTGCCCTACCTCGTCCCCTTGGCACTTGGATAAGGGTGTTTCAGTGTGTCGGGGATTAGCAAGTGGAGCTTGTGTAGGGCCTGAGAGCAACAACCCCAAAGCAAGGGGGGCAGTGGTGCTGGGAAATCCTGTTGTCCCCCCAAAATGGGCTTTATTTCTCTGCTGGCATGGGGAAAGGGGCAAAAATTGCCCCAAGGAGACCTGCGATAGAGACCCTTCTCCCTAGAATACACCTACACCTCATTTCAGCTCGTGGTGTGTGACTGTGCCGCAGGCCAGATGCTGGGGGAAATGGGCTCACCGGGTGGAAGGAAGGGCTCCTGCCCCGGCTGCCCCCAGCTCCCTCGACAGCTGTATTTGGGGACAACCTACTTTTAATCCAGAAAGGGATTTTCTAGAGAAGCAGAAGGGCCGGCTCCAAAAAGGAGAGGTCAAGTGCTCGGAAGAGGTTTGGCCTCAGCGCTGCTGAGGGCTGTTTCTAGAGGAAAAGTGTATTTATAGAACGACTCAGAAATAGCAGTGTGATATATCTGCAGTGCTGCAAGCCCCTTGTTCCCTGCCAAGGCATTTGGGGTGGCTGGGCCATTTAAAATATTTCAGGCATGGTGCAACATCAACTGCCATCAAAGCTTGCACGGAGGAGCAAGAAGTGTCCGGGCAAGCCAGCAGCAACCCTGAGCGCTCTGCCCAGAGCAGCACATCAGCTCTGCCATCCTTCCCCCAAACTGTTTACTTTCTAAAGGAGTTTGCAAGCACTGCAGTCTATTATTAGCATCTTTAACTTATTTATGTTTGGAATGCCAATATGATGAAGAGAAAAAACAGTTCATCTCTTCTTAATCCCTCTATTTGTCATGTCCCCCCCACCAACCCAAGCCTGGCCTTCCCATGGGAGCTGCATCTCAGCCCTTTTGTGCTCCCCCTTCAAGGAGCTACAGGAGGGACAGGAGGAAGGCAAATCCTACCCCCAGCCCTTCCCTGGCCCACAGCTAAGAAGAAAGCTGCTGCTTTCTGTTCGATTCCTGCCTGCCCTAGAGCCCTGAACCCCTTCTTTGCCACGGTCTCATGGCCCCAAGGCCCACAACTTCTGCTGGATTTGCTTTTTTTTCAAAACAAACAAACAAAAATAGCATTGGGGCTGCTCACTCTCAGCCGAGGAGCACCTCTGGCCAGGGAGCCCCCGCAGACCCCCCACCTTCCCACAGTGCACCCCCTTCCCAAACTGTGCGGGAGCTTTGAACAGGCTGAGAGTGAGCCTAGAAACCCTGTCTGGGGCTTTGAAATTGTTCAGCTATTTATTTTGTTTGTTTTTTTGTTGTTGTTGTTGTTGGTTTTTTTTTTTTTTTTGCTTCTGACTCACAAAGTCTATAGTCATTTAGATCTCCATCTTGTTAACAAGTTAGGAGGATTCCCACTCCCCAGCCCAATGCTCCATGTGTCCCTGGGAAGTGGGAGCTGCTTCAGAAGGGCCCCAAATCACATTTTTCCATATGTTACAAAGTGGTTCTTACTCTGCTGAAATCTGACAGAGGATGAAGCCAAGGACACGGCCCTCACGCTTTCTGGGGAAGTCCCATGCGCGTTTGGGCTGGCTGGGAGCTTATGGAAAGGTCTGGTTTGCCCACGCTCCGTGTCTGGCTCAAAGTTGTTGGCCCTGCTGAGAAATTAAAGGTGGTGAATGGAGCCTCCTTTTGGGGGGAATGTTTAGGGGTTTATTATTTAGATAAAACTAATGAGGTAACATGCAGTATAGTTCAACTTAGCTTATAGTACAGAGAAAAAGTTGTAAAATCCACAATCTTGCATTTGTCTCGAGCTAAGAGCCTGCACCCCAGACCCCCCAGGCTCTACCAGGCACCCACAGCCACCAAGAGCACACAGGGCTGTTCCCTCTGTGCTTTGGGTCGCTCGTGGGCACAGACGGGTGCTGGAGGGGCAAGAGGAGCGCTGTGTCTGCTTCCCCCATGGATAAAGCCATGGGTTGGTGGAACCGCAGGAGACTTTGCAGCATTTATATAAATAAATAGAAAAGGTGGAAGAAAGAAGCTGGACAAGAAAGCAGCTCCGCTGCCGCCCTTGGAGGCAATACCCAGTGATGGGTCTTTTGGACCCCCCTGTATGCCTCTAAATACCGGGGGGAGCTTTGTGCAGCGCTGCCCTGCAGGCCACAGGGATCAGCATGATGCAGACACATGTGGTGAAGGAAATATTTCCATTGATTTCAAGAGGCTCAATCAAGGCTAAAACCCGTGTGCGTTAAGATGAGTTTTGTTCGCCGTAGCATTGCATTGATTTGTCCTGTCCTGGCACCACTCTGCATAGGAGCGGGATGCATCCCCATGGGGCCACTTGCAAGATCAGATCTATACTGCATGCAGTTGAGGAATAACTTATCTGTGAAATTGGCTGCCTAAAGGACAGCTGGCTTTGCCACTACGTTTTCTGGCTATATGTTCTTTCCTGATAAAAAGAAAAAAAAAAAAAGAGCTTCATCCACCCTTCCCAGCAGTGGCTAGTGTAAATTTAATTTGAGGCCTGGGATGCAGCAGTAAGACCAGAACTTAAGAGCTTTTGGATGCTATTAAATAACTGTGCTTAACAATGATTAAAAAATAACTCTGTTTGCTTCCCACAGGTGAGGGTTGGACCTTTCCTTTCCCCCAGAGCGCTGCCGGGGCTCACGAGCAGGTGGAGGAGGATGCTGATCCCTGCAGCTGCAAAAAACCGATGAAATGAAATGGAAATTGGGCTTTCCTCAATAAGAGCAGGGGGCTCAGCTTCACCTTCCTGCACTGAGGGGTGGAAAAGGCCACCAAAGCCAGGTAGAAACAAACTGCGTTGTTTTCTCACGAGAGGGGCAAGCAGGACCAAGGGTGAGCTGTTGCCTGTGGTTGACTGCACTTAGCTCACCCCATGGTAAACCCCCGGTGACTTGCTCATATGAGCCTGGATGTTATAGAAACGTACCTATATAAGCTGTTTGCATGAAGCAGCAGCCAGAGGCATGGCTCATCGTAAGATAGGTTGTTGCCACTGCTTAAACCAAACAACTAAACCACAGCAAAGGCAAAACCTTCTTTCTGGGGGTTTGCATGAGAAAGTGGGACAGTCATGTGCTTTTTATGGTCTGTTTTATTTATTTGTTGATGGTTCATGTATGACATGGGAGTCCTTACATCGTGCATGCTTCTCTCTGGTTTAACCAGCTCTTCCTCATGGTAATGCCTACTGCTGCTGTTTTGGAAGGAGCAGAGAAGTTCTTCCCTGTGTTAATGTGATAAATGTGACCAGTGGTATAAAACATCTTTCAGTGGTTTGGTGTTACAGGGGCTGGAGGTTTTGCCCCATTGCATCCGTTGTGGTGCTTCTCTTTCACGTGCTCTTAGAACAGGCAAACGCTCGAAGTCAAAACCAAAATGTAAAGCTCATTTTTAAAAATTTGAAGAATAAATAATCATGACCCAAAAGTGAGCTGCATGATGTCTCACCCTGGGTACGTCCATCTTGGTTTCGAGCCAGACAAACCAGGCTTTACTGAGCTGCATCCCAGGGTGGAGGCCAACCTGAACCTCTCGTGTCTAACCGAGCACCGAGCCACCCTCGGTATTCACGGGGATGTTCAAGCAAGGCAAGTTACTGGGGGGTGTCGCGAGGCAGCAGCTGGGTGAGCAGGTAGAGCATCCACCTGCCATTGTGATGAGAGCAGGAGATGTCAGGGGTGAGGTGTGTGATAAGGATAATATGCCAGGGTGGTATTTCAGATAGCAACCTCGCTGTTTTTCCACCTCCATGCCCCC